>NC_143139.1:45426285-45576714 GCF_059928025.1 Delphinapterus leucas
GTTATCAAGAATGTGATCGAATTTCAATTCCTTGGTTCCCTGAAAGCCTAGTAACTTGGAAGGTATTTTTGCTTAGTTAAAAATAAAAAACAACAATCACAGGACTTACAACCAGAGAGATCTGAGTTCAAACCCTGATACTACCATTTATTAACCATTAACTATTCAGCGGCTACATACACCCTCTGAGTCTCAGTTTCCGTCTGTGAGTGGGAATCCTGTGGCTCTCCTTGCAGGGCTGCTATGGGTCACATGAGACAACCTACGCAAAACACCTTGCACGGTTCCTGGAACCTGGAAGGATCTGGACCGCGGGGCCCCTCAGAAACCACAGGGACATCCAGATGGCCCACACCACAAATGGGAATCAACAGGAAGAAGATGGACCACTATGGGAAGGACAGAGGAAGGGCCTCCTCCGGGCCAGAGATCTTCCAACTCAGGCAAGGCTGCCCTGTTTCCCTGCCGTGGTTGCAGGGACCCCCACTCGCTCACAGCAGTCCCGTCCTTGCTGGCATCACACCACCCTGGATCCAGCTACCTTAGCAATGGTGTTGGCTTCCTCCTTGTATGCGGAGAGCTCAGTGGAGGAGCTTGACTGGCCAACATGCTGGGCGCGAAAACAGCAGAAAAGGGCCTTGAAGATGTTACGTCCACGAGGCTTCTTAGGAGAGGACTTGGAGACCAGGCCTAGAGTGGAGGGAACGACAGAGGCGTTAGCTACAGGGCGTCTGTCCACAAATACCCACCCCCGTGCTCTATCCCCTCTAGTTTATAAGCTCCACTGGGGCACAAGGCACGTGCTTGGCGAACAACCAAATACAGTCAATGGTGAAATGTACATGTTTATTCCAACATCTTCTCTGTAAACTAGAAACAGCAGGAATCCCCAGTCCCTGGTTTGGGAAGTGAACTGCAGAAAACTTGCTCTTCATTCCGTGGGGGTGAAGGGGCACTGAGAGATGGGGCCAGCTATAGAATCTACTTTGGTAGCAGCACACTGAGGGAACACTCCAAGGTAATTCACAAAAATCCTCCCTAACACCAGTTCCCAGAATACTACCCATTCTAGAGAAGGGAGTGAGCTAGACCTCTTCAAGTCGGTGCAGCTACAGCCCTGTTCTAGGTCAGCTTCCTTCAATCAGTTAGTAGGCAGCACTGAGCCCAGGCTACAACAACAGACTAGAAAATAGAACAGCTTCAGCCCCAAGAAACTACAAGTTTCATTCACACCCTTGTGTCCATACCACACTCCAGTCACTTTCCTTAACACTCCCTCCCCTCAAAGACCACAGGCATATCACTCTCTTGGGACACATACATCCAGCGCTGGGTTCTGCGTTGACGTCCCTGCTTCTTGGCTACAGCTGCTAAGTCCTGCCTTGACAGTTTGGGCTTTGGAAATACAAAGCCATTTTAATAGAAGGCTTGGCAAGGCAGCCCCAGAAAGGCCAAGCTGATAGAAAGAGCTATAAGCATTTACAGGATCAACCAGAAATGGACTTCGGAAAGTCTTTTTCAGGTTCCTTTTATTATTTTTTAAATTGGAGTATAACTGCTTTACAATGTTGTGTTAGTTTCTGCTGTACAGTGAAGTGAATCAGCTATATGTGTATATACATCCCCTCCCTCTTGGACCGCCTTCCTCCCCTCCCCCCACCAAGCTCCTTTTATTTTAGAGGAACTGTGCCAGCAACTGTTGAGGATGAGCAGGGAGCCAGGATGGGTACTGTGGCCAGCAGGTGGCGCCGCACAACCACTGCCAGAATGGTCCTCAGCCACAGGTCTCCTCTCCGGGGGCCAGGGCAGGGGCCAGGCCTTGGGATGAAATCCACCCCACTCGGCTTTAAAGCACAGGGCAAACTCCTGTGCAGGGAAGTAAGTGCCAGAAATGTCTGCCTTTATGTGGGGGGGGGGGGGGCAAACAGAACGGGGCACTGAGGATAACCTTCCCCGTGCTGCTGGGTTTAAGAAGGGAAAGGGGGGGGCAATGTGGTGAGCCCCCCACCCCAGCAAGGCCAAGCTCCCTGGCTCAGTCCTCAGAGTACATGCTGCACCTGCACGGAGGCGGCTCTGGCAGAAGAGGTGATGGGAGAGCCATTAAACACCCAGTTACTGGGCTGCCTGAGCCCCTGGAGAGGAGAGAAAACCAAACTCTGTTCCCTGGGCCAAAGGTGAGGCCGCTGACCCTCAGTCAAAGGGCAGTCAGCACCGCCCCAGGACAACCAACTCAGCTGTGGCTCAACAGGAAGGCTGAGGGCTTCCTGCAGGTGCAGACTGGGCACCCCAGTCCATCTGGTCCAGTGCTCTCTCTCCTTCCCCTCCCTAGGTCAGGCAGATCCCTTGACACTGGTATGACCATTAGAAACCTTTTAGAAAATGTTCAGGCTTCCCCAGCAATTAGCCTAAAAACCTGGATATCACTCTCAAGCTCCTGGCCCTGCTGGAAGAGTCAAGATTTCCAGGGACTGAGGATTTTGCCCTGAAGGAAAAAGTTGCGTTGGAGGCCTCGCCCAAGAGACAAACTTGAGAGCAGAGCCCAGTACTTAAAGACAGCAAGATGAGAGGTTCCTCGGACTCTCTCCTACTCTGAATAATCTATCCAGAAATCGGAAGGAAAGGACAGCTTCTCCACCTGCCTGTACGGCCCACCTTCAATTCCGAGCCCAGGGACGCAAGCAGACGCTGACACAAAGCTCTAAGACCAAAGCTGAACCATCCCTTTTCCTTTGGTTTACGGTTTCTTCACGCAGAACCACAATCAGAGGCTTAACCCGGGCACTGAGCCTTTCTTAAAAGGCCACACAGCCCAAGCCTTTCCTGAAGAGAGGCCATCAAGAACGCACTCAGCATCTTAGTGACAGACGCTGTGAAGGCTGAGTAATCCTGAGAGGCAGGGGTTGAAAGGGGCAGCTGGCTGGGGCCGTGGAGAGGCCTCGCCGGTGCCCCCTGCGGGAGGCCCAACAGGCAGGAGCACTCCAGCCTCAGACAGGGAGCTTGGGAGGGGGCAGGGGCGCTCCTCAGCTGGTTCGGACTCTGCAGGGGATGAGGTCTTCTTAAAACACAATGCGGCCAGGCAGCCCCTGGGCCTCAGAGACCACAGATGCCTTGACCCCGGGGGCAGACGCTCGGAGCAAAGAGCTGTGGCGCCTGGGGAAGGGACCCCAGACCCACAACAGCAAGGTCAGCACCCCAGATATTCCTCACTACCCCCTCCCCCACTGGGGCCCCACTTCCCTCAGTCCTTCTCCAGGCTGTGTGTCCTCCTCACCTTTACAAACACTGCCACTGACAATCAGTGGCCATCAGGGCCTCTTCAGCCTCCCCCTAACATGGCTGCCTCCTGACGGGGCCTGCAGTGGCCTCACCCGGGTACATTCACTGGCCTCTGGCTTCTGAGCAGCAGGTGCTCGTGACTCTGGCTGAGTGAATAACTCTGGGGCCTCCAGGGCCTTTGTTGCTTCTACAGAGCCAGGACCTGTGGAAGCCTTAGCTGGTCTGCAACCGCCCAGAAGAGTTAGAAAGACTCCCTCCCTTACGAGGACAGGGAAGTGGGCTATGACGAGCTGGGCACCTGAGACAAGCCACTCCGTCTTTCTGGGCCTTGATCATGTTTACTGAGCACCAGTGATGGGCCAGGCCTGTGTCAAGACACTTGACATCATTACTTCATTTAATCCTCACTACAAACCCATTTCTAAGCACTAATTCCCGTTTCACAGAAGGGAAACTGAAGCACAGAGAGCTTAAGTAACCTGCTTGAGGTTACACAGGTAGTAGGACAGCAGAGCCAGGATCTGAACCCAGATCTGCCTGAACCCAGAGCCAGGGCTCTTAACAACTACTCTGTAGGGTCCCCTACAGCTCAGGCATCGTGTACGATTACTCCTGCAACAGGTGGGAAGTGGCAGTGCACTCTTGAGATCTCTCAAGAGTGTGTGCCCTACTCCTCTCTAGGCTGGGCTGGTGAAGGATCAGTTTGGGGACCAGCCCCCCTCCTTTGCTGTCCTCTTGGGCAGTCCATGAAAGGTGTAAGGGGTGAAATAGTACAAGGCTCCCTTCACCGCCACCCCGGCCCTGCACCTGCTCCGACTGGCAGATACCTCTGGGAGATCAAGAGGACAATGGGGGGGGCGGGGGGAGGAACGTGAACCAGGAGCTTTGGTCCAAGAGCCACTTTGTTGAGGGGGTTTAAGGATGAGGGGATACACCCAGAGAGGGATCTGAGACTCGTATCAAGAGCCTTTCAAAGGACTCCTTTCAACCAGCGCTCAGCACTGTGTCCCTGACAGCCAGGTGCAGGTCACCCCCACCCCTCTGTGTGTGACAGGAAGGGGCAGTGGCCCCCTCCCGGGAGACGAACACTGGCACAAGAGGGTTTACAGGCCGGTGAGGATTTCATTGCACAGGTTTCCCCAGTGAGGGAGGGCAGGATTCCAGTGGGTACCACAAAGCTCCATTACTGATGTGCATCTGGCTCCAAACATCTGGTTTGGGGCTGAATGTCGGAAAGGACCAGCACAGACCTAACGGGGGGAGCTCTGGCTCAAGAAGAAAGTGCACCGGTTGCTAAGAACAGGGAAGCCAAGCCACCCCTTCAGCTCACTGCTGTGAGGCTTCCTATGGAGGCAGGATGTGAAGAGAAGTGGGGATGTGGGAGGTATTCCCCTTCCCCCTCCCCCCAGGATCACCTGGGCTGGGGTCCAGGCTCTGCCAGTTACTACTCAGCCACACAGCCTCTTTGCGCCTTCGTTTCCTCACCCGTTAACTGGGATAACAGCAAGACCACTCTGACTGAACACAGTAAGGCACTGTGCAGACTAAACTTAAATGCCGTGCTCATTTTCACATTATCTAAGGGGAGATGACCACTCCTTGGCAACACTGTGACCACCCACCCAGCATGTGGTTGAAGCTCAAGAACAGGAGATGAGACAGGTGCCAGAGGAACTCTGATCGTGAGCAGGTTTCAGAAAGTCAAAACCACCCCTATACCTTCTCCCAAATTCACTACAAAACTTGTTTTCCAGTTGCAAACTCCTTGGCTGGTCTCTGCAAGTAACAGGAAAGCAGGTGAGGTTGTTCCACTTGAGACAAAGAATGCCCTCTCCCCTTGTGTCCACCATCACTGGCCCCCAAGAGACACCAGGTGGGGATACTACTTGCCTCTGACTCTCAAGAAGCCTGTGCGCATACATGTATGTGTGTACACACACATGCGCGCACACACAGATGAAGACTGGCTTTGCCTGGACAACACTATTTTTAACCTTCTTCTGAAGGTCAGGTTGAGATATCACTGTTGCCAACAGCACAGCTTTGTGTCCCAGCAAAGGAACTCCTCACACATCCGCCTGGGATTCGGCAGAAGGCAAGCTCTCAGGCTGTCGGATTTAAACAAGCCCATTCATGTAGAAGGATGCTTTCTTGGTTCATCTCTCAGAGTACTTCTTTCTCCACCATCTCTCATTCCCCCCACAGCAAAGGATTTAGTCTGGCTATCACTATAAAATGGCCTCCCGGAGGGGCCTCCCTCCCCTTAGCTTTTGGAGGAAGGAGAGTATTTGGAGCATTTCTGGCCTTTCTTGGCCAGCTGCCTGGGCCTTGCAGCCAAGATGCATGTGATTGGGGCTCCCCGTGGAGAGGAGTCCTCCCAGGTCCTCAGCAAGGGGCATCTGTGCCTTGGCTAAGGACAGGCCCTAAAGCGCCAGGTGGACAGAAGGACTCTTGGACCATCAGGTGAGTCAGCAGGGGAACAAGAAGGTGAGAGATGCCTAGACATCCCCCACACAGGAAAGACTGGAAGCCAGAGGCAGGGTGTACCAGTTTCCACAGTGCGCAACCGCTGACACTGCTCTCTTCAGGTGACAACGCAGGGGGGCCTCACCCAGCTCGGCACCAGTTCCCGAAGTTCCAGAAAGCAGCTGTGAAGTTGACAGCATGGACTTTTTTTTTTTTTTTGCGGTACGCGGGCCTCTCACTGTTGTGGCCTCTCCCGTTGCGGAGCACAGGCTCTGGACATGCAGGCTCAGCGTCCATGGCTCACGGGCCCAGCCGCTCCGCGGCATGTGGGATCTTCCCGGACCAGGACATGAACCCGTGTCCCCCGCATCGGCAGGCGGACTCTCAACCACTGCGCCACCAGGGAAGCCCAGCATGGACTTTTAAAAAGTAGTTTTAGCCATGTTGTTTGGCTCACACCAGCATGTTCTACACTAGCACCCTCCCTGCGACCAGCAGCCAGGCCGTCCTACCTACGCAGACGTCTCCATTAGTTCCCCTTCCCTGGACAGGACAGCTCCCTGCCTCTACCTGTCTTCTAAGAGAGGAGGGCTTCTTTCAGTCCTGGGTCCTTAATGCCACTTGTGGGGTGAGGGTGGGGGACCCGGTCACTCACTGCCTAGCCTGCCTGTTCCCTGCCCCTTCAGCAGTCGTCACTGATCTCAACATAGGGCCTCAACTTCAGGACCTTCCCTCAAGAAGCACTAAGTTTTGGAAGCAGGGGATCCCTAGCAACTTCTAAAACAGGATCAAGATACTCTGTCAATTTCCAAATCAGCCTTTAAAAGAGTTATTGGCAGAACACCCGCCTGGGCAGCTGTAACATATTTTAGAAACATGCTGGGGCTGGGGGTGGGTTCCCAGAAGCAGCAACAGGCCCTGGACCAGAGCAGTTTCCTCACAGATACATCAGCAGCAGGCTCAGCCCCCAGCCCCACACCAGAGTGCTCTTGGTGGATGTCAGGAAGTGATCTGATGGCTCACAGCAGCAGCAGGGATAGACCTGAGATGCCATCCAGGAAAACCCAAAGGGCTGCACCCTGCCCTTGTTTTACTGTATGCAGTGCCTGCTAGAGCAGAGATGTCATTGTGGGGGACTGGAAGCCATACTTGCCCGCCTTGAGCCTCCCGCACGCTCCCCCTAAGGAGGTGCGGAGCAAGGCCCTGTGGGAGGCCGGGAGGCTAAAAGAAACCTGCCAGCAGGACACAAACACCCTCTTAGTGGCTGTTTCAGCCCCTGACTTGGCTCTCTGCCCGATTCCTGAAACGCTTGGGTCTGGTGGAAGACCTGAAGAATCTAGTGCCTCTTTCCTCTCCAGCTAAGAAGCCTGCTTTAGGTGACATATGCATGAGAGTGAGATGGAGAAAGAAGAACGAAAGCTCAGGACAAAGCAAAGGACCCTCAACCGTCTCTCCTCTGACCAGTGAACAACAGAGTGGTTACAATAGGTGCCATGGACTTAGGCTTAAATCCTGGCTCTGCCACATATAAGGTGTGTGGCCTTGGGCCTCAGTTTCTTCATCTGTAAAATGGAAAGACTAACATTACCTATTACATAGAGCTGTGAGAATTACAATGCGGTCTGGGTGTGTCCTGACCCTAGTAAAACGCTCAGTAAATCTCAGCTGCTAGTCATTCAGTACAAAGCACTTTCATACCTTTATCTCACTCAGTCTCAGTCTCAAAATGTTCACAGTGAAAGAGAGAGCACAGAGATTTCTCATTCCAGAGGTCACAGAGGAGTAGTGGCAGGGTCAATCCTGGGAAATGGCCTTTTCCAGGACTCCACAAAAACCAATCCCAGTCACACACACACACACACACACACACACACACACGCGCGCGCTCGTTGAGGGTGGCCAACCGGTTCCTTCCGTCCTTCCTCTCATGGCTGGCCCCTGCAGAAGGAATGGAAGGAGCCTGCCAGGGAGTCTGTCCCACCTACAGGGTCACTCACCTACTCCTCCCACACCCCAGCTGCATCTGGGACCAGCCCACCAGTATAGGTGTGTCCACTGAGAGAGCACTGAGCTGGAGTCAGGAAGCCTGGCTCTTGCCCCACTTCAGCCTCTCAAGCAGCCTTGTGGTCTCACCTAAGGCACCACCACCCTGGGTTGTTTCCTCGCAGGCCGATCAGGAAAGGTCTACACTGCATGGTGTCTTACAAGGTGGCTTCAGATCCCCTGAAAGCTTGAACAGGCACTCTAAAAAGTGGAATGCACAACGCGAATGAGGCAGTGCGGGTCAGCGTTAGGTTTGACTCTGAGCCAGTCCTAGCTGACACGAACCAGCCACGTTCCTGTGGACAAGGTGCTTGGGGTTTCTCAGCGGAGGTTTTCCTCACTCGTCAAGTGGGGATCATTCCTATCTCACAAGGTCATTGTGAGGCTCAAGTGAGACACTATCAATAGATATAAAAGGCTAGGGCAGTGCCTGCCCCACAGTGAGCGCTCTATAAATATCACGCCATCATTACTGGTAAGTGGGGATCACGACTGTCCGTTCACACTCAGAAAACTTTTGGACTCCCCTTTAGGAGCCGCAGGATCTTTAACAAACAGGAAAACTGGATCCCTCCAGGGACTCTTCCTGCTCAGGGCTAAACAGGCAGCTGGGGCCGCTGCTGCGCTCACCTGGCTCTTCTCCAGGGACACCTGTCAGAATCACAGGGAGCATTTGGAACACACGGATGCCCGGCCCACCTGCTCATGCTCTGATTCAGTTAAGACCCAGGTGGGGTCTGTATTTTTAGTAAGTGTCACAGGAGTTTCTGATGTGTGTCCCTGGCTGGGAGCCAATGTCTAAAGGTTGCCAGTGGTCCCTGACTAACCCCTGCAGGACTGGAGGGTGATTCAGCCAGAGTCCCCGTGGCCCCTTTCCCCACCACATCTCACTGGCTCAATGTCTCTGCAGGTCTCAGGGGACTTGCACCCCAGAGCCTGATTTTCCTTTCTAGGGTTACTCGCTCTAATCCGTCACAAGGCAAAACACCCAAGCCTCCTGTCTCTTCCTGCAGGTCCCCGTTCCTGGGAAGGAGGAGCCCTAGCCCCATTCTGCCACGGAGGCAGAAGAGCTAGTACCCACGTCCTGGGAAGGGACTTCCACACACCGGCGGTATGTGCTCTGAGCCTTCCCATGAATCTGCTTGGCTCTCATTGGGGTTGGGGCCACATTTGTTCCCTGAGAACTGTGTGGGTGGGAAAGAGCAAATTCTACAGGATGCAAAAACTATTCATATGTCAAGAGAGAAAAAGAAGGTAGTGAATAAAAAGAGAATAAGAGCAAAGCCTGATTTGGGGTGGGGGGCAGGGTGGGAGGGGAGGACGGCGCACCTGGGAAAAGAAAGGAAATGCCAGCAGGTCCACTGACAGATCGGGTTTAAGGCTATAACCCTTAGAATAGCTGACGAATATAAAACAGGACATCCTTGCACCTCCTGCCCAGAAGGCCGTGTGCTCGCTGGAGTACCCATTCTGTAATAACAGACCTGGTGCAGGCACACTCAGACCTGAAGGGCTGGGCACTCTGCCAGACAAAGAAACTCTGTTCTATTTGGCCTCTGGTCCAGAGAGGCTTCAAGTTCTAAGTCAACTTCTCCACTTTGATTTCTACTAGTTCCTTCATAAGATTTGCACGTTAATAAGCTCATCTGCATCCCAGTTGGGAACTATTCCTCCATTTCAGAAGAGGGAGGGAATCATGACAGCCACACCCAACCCGGTGTCAGCAGGACAAGTGAGTTAATTCTGTGCTTCCCGAGCTGGCTGGCCTGAGACAGGGTGAAAAGCAATTTAATGCTGAGTTTGTGCTTTCTCAAGGTTATACCCCAAAACCACAGCAGCAAAGACATAGCTTAAGAACATCTATTTCTCTTCAAAATCCCAGCTTCATTTTCTTTCCTTGTTACTAGCATTCCTTAAAGAAATCTGAATCTCACTGGGTTCTTTAACTCTCAAAACAAATGCAGACGGTAAGAGAACGCAGCACACAGTTGTCTCAAGTCTTCATTACATCCACTTCTGAGGGGCCGAGCAACTGCTCACAAGGTTTAGACTTCAGAGACTCTTCACAGGAGGTGCGTGGCTCCCCGGCCTCCTCCCATCCCAGATGCCCAGGCACCAGGCAGGATGGCAAAAGCCCCAAGGCACATGCTACTCACATAAAATCCCATCCTATGTAACAGGGGCACAAAGAAGGGGTCTGTGCAGCAAGGCTGTTTGTCAGTCTCAGAGGGTGATTCTTCCAGAAGGCCTAAGCCCTCACATTAGTGTCCCCTCTGACCCCCGGCCACCTGTCTTTAACAATAAAACCCACATGACCGTGTGCTGTTTGCACTATGTCCTTGGGGGAACGGAGGAGAGCCGGAGTGGGGGTCTAGCTGTCTAAAAAGGAAGGACATTAACATCTATCAATTATCTGCTAAGTACAAGGCATTGGAGAAGGGTAGAGACCCGTACTCCTATTTTATAGATAAGTCACCCAGCACAGTAAAGTGATTTGTCAAGTCTCACTGCAAATAGGGATTTGCATCCAGGCCTGAGGCAACCAATTTTGCTCCTGGAGCAATTCTTCTGAACACTTCTAACTGCTGCCCCTGCCCCCCAATCCCCTCTTCACCCTGAGAGACAAACTTCCCAAGATGGTAATAAAAGACAATAACCCAACTTACCCAAAAGCTAGGAGGAAGAAAGTTGAGGAGAAGGGGAAGAGATATATACTTACATATAAATACGTATTGTCTTTCTCTTGCTTAGTTATGAGCACATGTATTAATTTTCCACAGAAAGGCTGAGAGCATCAACTCACCTTGGCTAGAAATGTGACTTCTATCGTATTTACCGTTTTAACAAAGTCCGTGTTCATGAGGGATTTGGAAGGTCCCACCGAGAGCATGAAACGGGACCTCTCTTCCACCCAGTTTCTTTAAGACCCCTATAGTTGAGAAGGAGGAGACAGGATTCAGGGACACTACCACCCCTTGCCGTCTCTCAAGGGGTTTTCACAGCACTTCCTGAGTCCTGGTCCGTTGCAAGCTCTGCAAGTTAAACTCAGCAGCAGAACTGCAAACTCCCAGTCCCGGGATGGTGGGCATTTACAAACGTTGCTGCTGAGTTAGCAGGGCTCCCTTGGGTTGCTTCGGGAGAGAGCAAACACAAGCTTAAGTCACCACACAAGCCCCTACCTCACTCCAAGATGGGGGAACAACTCCAAAGGAGACAGAGGAGCGAGACTCAGCAGCCACAGAGGCCAAGGCTGAGACTGAGCAAGGAGGGGAGAGGCACCAGTGGGGCGGGAGGAGCCAGCTGCGAACACACACCCTGGATGCTCACAGAACAAGCTAAGGAAGAAAGCCCCAGGGAGACTGAGTCTTGGTCTAAACTTTTCAAGTTAAGGGCCTAGCTACAACCACAGTGAAAGGTGTTTAAGCTTTTACATGAGAGAGTAAGGCAGAATTTCTCCCTTATGGGGAGAAAGCAAGAGTTAGAAAAACCTGCCACCTGCCTAACTCTTAGGGGTGGTCAGTTACCAGAACCTGTTGTTCAGTTCTACATGTGAAAAGACAACTCAAGGCATCATCACCCACTCCCTGAAAGGAAGGGGCTCAGGCCTCACAGAACAAAACAAAAAAGGTCCCAACTCCCCCAGAGGGGCTGTGGTTCACTCAAGCTCTGGAGGAGCTTGCCTCCGCCCTCTCATTTCACACTGGGAGGTTATAAGGTGGGCCCATTTCCCTGGCTTCTCCCCATCTAACCTCGAAGCCCGAGGCACAATCTCCCAGCAATGGGGCGACACCCTCGTATGGGGCTGCAATAAATGGCATTTTCTGGCCAAACTGATATTAACTTTTCTCTTTTACTTTGGTATCGTACACACCCCTATCCTTGCTGTACCAGGAAGCCATTTCACCCTTCTGTCTGGGAAGATGATCCAATTTTGGTCCTTTTATCATCAATGCTTTCAGCAACTTTGTTTGTTCTACTTCCCCTACTGTAATTACTTTTGAATCATCAACACACCCAGCCAGCCTTAAAGCTCCCAGAACAAAATGCTAAAAAAGAAGAAAAAAAAACCTGCAATGGCAAACAACTTCACTAAAAAACCGCCCATGCTAGGAGCAATTTGTATTTTTCTAGAAATTTACTGATTAATAAACTGCCTCAGTACTCCTTCCCCTTTTTCCAAAGGGAGGCAGAGCCTAGAAATGGGACACTGTGAGAAGGGGAGAGGGCATGGAACTCCAAAGGAGCTAAATAAAACATCTGCTCCCCACCCCTACTTTTATTTTATTTTATTATTTTTTTTTAAAGATGCAGGATTTGTTTCTAAGCGATGAGGGATTCAAAAAGTTGGTTTGCTGGTTGCTGGGTGCCCAAGCAGCCTAGGAAGAAAGTATGTCTTCTCTGGAATGCAGTCAAATTACACGGGGGGGAGGGGGAGAGACCCCCAAGCTGTCCGCTTGAGAATTCAGATTCCTCCAGGGATAAGTCTGAAGGACAAACCACACAAAAAACGAAAAACGTAACTCTAAGAAAAATCCAACCAACATCAGCAGCTGAACACTGTCAAGAAGCCAGCTGCTTGCCTTCTACTGTCATCTATTCTGTTCCCTACCACTTGCCCTGGTGGATGAAACTTCCAACTCTGATTTGTAAGCTCTACCTTCAGAAGTCCAGCTTTCCCTCATTCCTGGTGTGGTCCCCTCACTGGGAAGGCACCCTCCTGAGCCCCACCAGGAGGAGAGGACCAGAGTAGGGAAGCTAAGGACTCTTCTTTCCCTTCTCATCAACACTGCCCCCTCTGGAATCCTTCCACATCCACATTTCTTCATTTCTGGCTAGCACTTGGAGTCCCTTCCTGAGATGAGGTTAGGAAGAGAGCGGGAAGAGTCCGAAGTTAAGTTATAAACACAGAAAGCCTCCCCTCTTCAGCCCTCAGCACAGCTGAGCAGGCAGTAGAGGGGTGAAGTTGTAGCCTGGTTAGTGATGCAGTCAGGAGAGCATCGGGTCAGGGTCTTTTGCGGGGGTTGGGATCTGAGCAGGCAAGGCTTACTGAAAGTAGGGCCAACGATGCAGGAAACACACACTACACCCCGCCGCCCCCCTCCCCCCCCATTGCACCGGGGAATTAGGGAATGGCTGAAACCACCAGGCCAGCCCGTTTGCCCCTAGGCAAGTTGGGGGAGCTCCTTGGGACCGGGAACCCCTGAAATAAATGGTCTGCTGACTAATGTTGCCAAATACGGGGATGTGGGGCTATACCCAGGCTCCACAGCTGGGCCCCCCCGCAGGCTCTAGGCCTCAACATGTTCAAGTGCAGCACTGGCCCTTCTTGCCCTCTTCTGGGGGCGTTGAGGGGAAGGGCAGGGGCGCTCCGAATTTGGGCCCAAGAGCGTGATCTCCCCAGCCTCAGGCCAGGTGGCCCCAGTCTGGGAAGTTGTCCAGAAAAAAAAGGCTAGTCCTTACTCCCCGCGGAAATTCTGTCCACTATTTTAGACACATTCCCCAAGGCCCCGAAGAAGAACGTGGGGGAGGGGAAAAGAGTTTCGGGGCCTCCACCGTGACCAAACTCAGAGATTCCACCCTCAGGCCTCAACCTTTCCCCCGCCCCCAGGAGAGGCCTCGGCCTCATCACCCTCCGATCCCCAAATCCGCCCCCGAGAGCGCCCGCGACCCCCCTCGTGTCTCCACCCGACCCGCAGGAAGGCGGGGGCCGCGAGCCACTGCCCACGAAGAGCTCGCACTTTTTCGCGGCGCGATTCAGAAACACGCCGGGTCTGATGCCATCCGGAGAATTATATAACCAGGGACACCAATCTCGGGCTAAACAAACGCGGCTCTGTGTGTGCGGCGGCGGCCCCGGGGAAGCGCACCGGGGCAGGGAGGGGCTCCGGCCGGGCCTCGGGGTCGCGCTTGTTTGCTCAGCGAAAGAGGCAGGAGGCGGCCGGGCCAGAGTCCCGCGCGCCGAGGTCCCAGGCCGAGCGCAGGGCCGCGCGCGGACCAAGTCCGGTCAGCCAGAGCTCGGCCCCTCCCCCACCGCGGCTGCCCCCGCCTCCGGGCGGTGAACTTGGTCCCAAGTCCCGCCGGACGCCGTCACCGACCACTGCCTGAGCAACCTCGGGCTTGGGGGCGGGAGGGGTGGGGGCTGGGAATTGCTGGACTCCAGTCCCGGCTCCATTCTAGCTCAGGATCGTCCGGGACCCCCTCGTTCCCCTCCCCTCCCCACCTCTCTCCCCGCGGTCCTGGGGCAGCCGCGCGCTCTGGTGCGGGAAAGTGACGACCCCACCCCCCAACTCTGGAGAGAATGGGCGCGAGTGGACTCGCGCTACAAGCGCTTACCCCTCTGTCTCTCTGCCCGGGGGGAGGGAGTGCAGGACAGAGTGACAGCTGCGCGGATGACGCCCCTCCCCCTCGGGCGCTGGGAGCCCGGGGCCCCGCGCAACCCTCCCCGGGGCCTGGGTGCGCACCAGGTCGCAGAGGCGGATGGAGTAGGGGGTTGGGTGGGAATCCCCCACTCTGAGCCCCGGGAGATCTGGGGCCGAGACTCGGGTTCTGGGCTGTGCTAGCCCCCTCCCCGCCCGGGGGCGACGCAAAGTTTTGGGAAGTTGCTGCCCCTACCTTGCTTGGTGAGCACCAGGGCGTCTTCCCTCCGCGCCTGGGTGATGATGGAGCCGTGTTCCATCTAACAATCCCGCGGGCCCGGGCTGGCTGGGCGGGAGGACGCGCGGGCGCAAGGGCTGGGCTGGGCTGGGGGGCCTGGGCGGGGGCCCGCTCCGGCTCCGGCTCCCGAGACTCCGACTCCCACTGCTGTTCACATCCCTGCTCTTGTTCCTCCCCTGGGCCGGGAAGGGAGGCGGCCTGTACGGAGAGCGGGAGGCCCGGGCAACGGCTCCCCCGGTTGCCCCCGGCCCCGATCCCCCGGCGGCAGCTCCGGGCTCCTCAGTTTGGGTCCAACATGGAGAATCCGGAGCGAAAACAAGAGGAGGAAATGGGACACGGGGCGGTTTCCAGGCTCCCCCCTCCCCTCCGTACTCCAGATAAACAACCCGCGGCTGCAGCGCCCACCCCCGCGCGCCTCCAGGATCTCAACCCGGCCTCTCTACAGCCCGCTGGCGCCTCCCGCTCCGAAGCACCGTCATAGGCCCCGGGATCCTCCACCTGTGAGCGGCCCGGGTTGCGGAACATCCGGAGCTTTGCAATTTTGTTACGGAAAAAGCGAATCCCCGAGGGGGGTGGGGTAGCGGGCGGGCAGGCTGGCAGGGGAGACTTGAAACCGCTCCGGCGTTCCGATTGGCCCTCTCCGAGAAAAGGGGCGTGACCCCTCCTTACTATGCGGTGCGAGGACCCAACAACATTCCAGACGCTACGGCCACGCCCCCGGGCCACTCCCCCCCTCGCCGGGCTGCGGCCTCCCAGCCTCCTCGGCCACACCCCCTTCCCAACTACTTAAAAGGACACTCCAAAGCTCACGTTTCCCTACTCTGTGCTGGGGTGTTCCCGTCTGTGCAGTTCTACATGGGTAAGGTAGAATGGTTCCGCCCTTCCGGTAACCGAGCAAGCCGCGAAGCCTACTCACGTCGGGCCAGGATGAGAGAGAGGGTTCGGACAGTTGTTTTACTTCCTATTTGGCGCTCGAATTGTGGACCTACTGTTTCACATAAGAGTACAACCATCGAACCCTGAAAGGGATATGTGTGTGTGTAGGCGGACTCAGGACCTCAGAGAATGAGAGCTGTAACTGACCTCGGGATGGTCTGACCCCCCGCCCCCCCCCACTTCAAATGAGACCTAAGGAGCCAAGCTTTGCTCAAAGCCACTCACTTATTCCCATTCAAGTCTTCCCCCGCTTTCTTCCCCTCCTCCCAATCCAGCCCTGCCCGCTTCGCTCCCCCTCCCTCACAATCCCAGCCTCAGTTTAGATGGATAGAGGTCTTTAAGGGTAGAGCTTCAGCTCTGTGGACTCTTGCTGCCCTCCCTCCTTGCTTTTAGGCCCCAGGCACCCTTCGCTGGCTAAGGCTCCTGGGCTCTCGTGAGCCTCCGGCTCAAGATACTAGGTGAGGGATATACATTTGTTCCCAAGAAGTGGGAGCTCCAGAAGGGCAGGTTTCAGCTCAATATCAGGTCTTTTCCAGTGAGCTACAGCTGTCCACAGGTGACACAGGCTGCCTTGGGAGAAAGGGAGCTGTTCACGTCAAGGCTGGTGAGAGTAATGTCCAGTGAGATTGCACTGGGTGACTTCTGAGCTACTTCAACCCCCGTAGTTTATGATTCAATGGAGCTTACCCTGCCAAGGAAGGAACTTTCAGGAAGGTCAGGATTTTTCTGGTCCCTGGGGGGGTGGGGGCAGCTGATGGCCTTCCTGCTGCATTTCCCATTGCCCAACACGCACCAGGTCTCACTGGGGGTTGGAGGACAAGCAAGCGGGTCACACCTTAACTCACCAGGAACTATCAAACACCTGCTCCCCATGAGGACAGGTGAGGTTGTGATGTGTATGTGCCTGTGTGCCTTCACAGTGCTCACGTGTACCTGTTCCTTCTGTTCCTACACATACATACATAAAACCTTTTTATATAACACCATTTTAATGGAAATGCAGTTTTTCCAAAATGAAAGTAGCTGGTACAGATCTGAATGATGCTTATGTAACTTTAAACACTGAGTTTGGGTAGATCCTAATTCATTAACAGAAGGGGAAAGGGAGGAGTTCTCACATATTTACCTCCCATCTTTGTCAGAAGGTCAAAAGGTCATGAATAGAAAAGGATTTTTGAGGTAAATCTTTAATAGGTTGCTAGGGGGCCTTTTGGGGCCCTCCCCCCACCCTCTAGTGGGGTAGTTAAGCTGCTGCGGTGGGAGGAGGGGGGAGTGCAGGCAGGAGCTGAGGACTGAGGATTGAGGGGTACCTGCTCCGCCCCACCCCTCCCATCCCACTCTGTAGTGTTGGGCGGGACACTTCACCTCTCTACACTGTAATTTCCTCCTCCATAGAGACAATCCCTCCCCCTTTTATAGTTTACAAAGTACTTTCACATACATTTTCTGTCACATTTGATCTCTTATTGCTTCGAGGTTGACAGAGCAGATATGCCCATTTTGTAGATGAGGAAACAGGGTTTGGAAAGGTTAACTGACTCACCTAAGGTCTCACAGCTTGTTAAGAAGAGGAGGCAGGACTAGAAGTTGTCTTTTTATTTATCTATTTATTTATTTTTGGCCACGCCACGCAGCTTGCGGGATCCTAGTTTCCGGACCAGGGACTGAAACTGGGCCCACGGCAGTGAAAGCGCTGAGTCCCACTGGACTGCCAGGGAACTCCCTAGAAGTTCTCTTTTGACTTTAAGACTTGAATCTTGACACTTTACCTAGTTCCTTTCCTATCTATAAGATGGAGGAGATACCAGAACCTAGTCACTGTCCTGTTTTTTTTTTTTTTTTGGTCACTGGCTTTTCTTGCTAAGAACTCTGACTGCATCACCTCCTCTGGGAAGCCCTCCCAGATACCCACTCTCAAGCCAGAGCTTTATAGCCTCCTATGTACTCTCTCAGAGCACTTAGCATCATTTCTTGCAGATAGTTTGCTTACAGACTTCCCCACCAGAAGATGGATTAAGACTGTATTATTCATTTTGGATCTAGCATAGTGCCTGACACAGAGCAGGCAGACTTTCTTTATGTATTTGTGAGTCTATGTCTTAACCAGTGCTCTGAACCAGGGGTTCAGTAAGACACACAGCAAGAAATACATTTTGTGTTGTGAGATAACTGAAACAAAAGTTTCATGGGACAATACTTATCCTTGCTATGTGCATGCACTCTGATACTTTCTATTTATTGTATTCTGTTTTTTTAAGATGCTGGTCATGACTCTCTAAATGGATCTCATGACCCACCACCAGGTTGTGACCCATAGTTGGAACCACACTGCTTTCATCTCTGTGTGCTGTGGACGCCTTCCGTGTGTAGGGCTCTAGCTGTCCCTGAAAGATACAGAGGAGGTGGCCCTCAAGTACCTCTTGCTCTGAGGTCAAAGAAAGGTTCATTTTTAAGAAAACACACAGAACCCTTCTAAGACCAGAGGCACTGGGGTGCTAATAGAACCAAGGGCAGAGGGGTGAGACGATGGAAGGTCCCTGTGAAGCCTGGTGAGCACCTCTGTGCCCCCAGAAACTACAAAAGCAATGGCAGCTTTACTGGAGCCTGGAACACAGACAGGCAGGGCTTGCACTCTTGATGCCATGGGCTTCTCACTGCTCTGTCCCCAGATTACAGGTCTTTAGCCCAGAAAGCTGTCTGGGGTCATGATGGGCATCTTTCCTACAGTTAAGGGGGTTGGGGAAGTGGGAGGCCTAACTTCTGCCTCAAACAGCCTCATAAATACCCTCCTCCCTCCAGGCCCTGGGCCAGTTGCTGGTTGTGTGACTTTGGGTGGGCCCCGTTTAATTAGGTTCAAGGGTGACAGCTGAGGCCAGGGCTTTCAGGGCCTAACACCTCTCCCAAGAGAAAGCTTACAAACTATCTCTGGTCACCTACCTGTTTCTTCCCCGTATCTTACCTTTACCTCTACCGGAAGGCTGTTGAGAGGCAATCTGGAAGCAACAGCCCCTTCCTGCCCCTACTGCCACCTGAATGCAGGCAGTGGGGTAGTGAGGGTGTGGCTCAAAGGAGTGCCATTCCTGTCTCCCATGGCTCCTCCGGTTGGACTGGCTGTTCCTGAGCCAAGGTTTGGGAAAGGGAAATAGCTGAAGGAGCTTCCTCCATGGGAGGTGCACGCTTGCTCCAGAACCCTGCCCCTTTCCCCACAGAAAATAAACACAGGGTTGGGCGGAGACAGACCTTTCTTGACCCTCTGATGTCATTGAAATGTTCCATTAAAATGTTTTAAGAAAATTTTTATTACAAACAGAACACATCCATGTTCTTGCTTTCTCTGATTGTTCTTGCAGAGTCTCAGTTCCGTTTTGTATTGTAACTGGGAAGGTGGGGTCTCAGCACCAGGGTTCCGGACCCCTGTGCCCTCCTGTCACAAGGCTTTTGCCTGGCTGTTTCAGGCAGGGTCCTGGGGGTGAGGTGGGGTGGAATGAAAAGACAGATCTGGTGACAGTGACTGAACAGTTGTGGGGGGTGCCAGATGTGGAGGCTGGGGAGGGAGGGAGGAGCCAGTGGTGGTGAGTATAGCTTCTACGTAGAGTCGCCCGGGGAACCTCACTGGGGCTTCAGATTTGGGATGATGCATTCTGCAAGGTGCAGGCATGTTCATCATCCCAACCTTACCACTTAGTTATTGAGCCTCTTGATTTAGTTTCCTCATCTTAAAATGGGGATAATGTTAGTACCTACTTCATAGAGCACTGTGACGATTAAATGAGATAATATGCAAAGCGATGAGCGCCTGAAACACCGGAGGTGCTCAATGGATATACTCCCATCATCATCAGCCTTGCCTTCTGCATCCACCACCTGCCCAGTTCCCCACACCACAAACCTGAGGTCACCCAGGACTCCTCCTCCCCACTCACACCCACCCCCACAATCCATCCTGAGGCCAAGTGGCTCTTCCCCTTGCAAGTATTCGTCAGGCCTTTTCATTCTCCCCATTCCCACTACCACTCTCTCAGGGGACGCTGGCATCAAGCTCTCTCCTCCTCTAGGGCCCAAATCCAAACCCATCCCCAGCTCTCCTAGAAGATGATGCAAATCTGATCCTGGCTATATGGAATGATTCAGCAGTTCCCCACGACTTTCAGAACAAGCACAGATGCCTGGCTCTGGCTCCTGGTGGCTTATCCCACCCATCTCGCACACCTTCCCCACACTCACCCGTGATTCTGTCCGGAGGAAAGAGGCACCTGTGATCCTTTGGCACCGTGTGCTTCCACGCTTTTGCAAAGGCCGGTCTTTCTGCCTGCGTGCCCTTCCCCCTCCGGTGTGTGATGACTCCTCAACCTTTAAAATACAATTCAAGTGCCACCTCTTCCTCAAATCCTCCCAGGTCCCAAGCGGGACTTAGATGCTTCTCTGTGCTCCTGTATTTTCATTCTGGTTTACTTGACTGTTGCCCCCACTCCAGAGTAAGCTCCTTTGAGGGCAGGCACTGTCTTTTTTCCTCCACTCCCCTCATGCCCTCACAGAGTGGCAAACAGTAGGCTCTGTTGGAAGCCAGTCCCGCTGGGCACTTTCCTCCCCGGGCACTGCCGGTCTCCCGGGCCAGTGAGCCAGGGAAGCTCGGAGGCAGAACGCCAGCCTCCTAGACACTTTCTCCACCACCCAGGACAGGGAGTCCCAGACCCGGAGCGGAGCCTCGGAGCCTGACGGCCACCACAGGCACAAGAGTCTGGAACTCGGAAGTCTGGTCACATCTAACCCGGGCTTTGCAAACGAGGCGGGAGCCGACCGAGGCTTGGTGAAACCGACAGACACACCTCGCCCAGCACTCAGAAAGGGCGCGTGCCGTGGACGAACCCGCAGCAGGGTACGCCCTCGACCCTCCCACCCCACAGGCAGTATGTGAGCGTGTAAGATAAGGACAAATGAAACTATTTGGGACAGGAGCCGCCGGGCCTGGCCGGGATTTCGGCCTCCCTAGATCCCGGTTCCTCGGGAGCACTGCCTCCCCTCCCCCCACCTAGTCCTGGGAGGCCACGTGACCTGCGCCCCCAGGAGCCACTAATCGCCTGGCTCCGTCCCTTCTCCTAAATAGGGAAGCGACAGGAGTAGATCGAGTTTCTCGGCCCGTATTTACAGGTTTCCTGGACGAAGCCAAACCACCTCCTTCCCTCGCTCCCCCAGCGCTCGCACTGAGGAAAGGAGAGAAGGGCCCCCTCCTGCGCCCCACCCCCACCCCTCCAGTCCTCCGAGCCGCGGGTGCGGCCACTTCTTTCTCCCTCCCTCTTCCCTCCCTCTCTCGCTCCGCAGCCGCTCCGCCGGCCCCTCTGGGGGCAAAGCAGAGGTTGCCGCATTCCAAACCCCGGACGGCCCTTTGAGGTCACGTGGCGCGATGGGGGTGGGGCGGCAGGACGCCCCTGACCTAGGCTGGCGACCTAGAGGCTTTGCAGTGAAGCGGATCCTGGTGCCTTCTCCCCAGGCCTCTTGGAGGCCAGCTTCGTTTGGGGAGTGATGCAAGGCGGATTTTTACCCTCCAGCGCCTACTGTGTGCCTGGCCCATGCTGAGTACTCACGCTTCTTACCTCCAGGCCTCCCTGCACCCAGGCAGGGGGCTCACGCCTTTCCCACTGGAAACACTGGCCGGGAGTCACCAAGGCAAAATGGATAGGGAGGTGAGAGACTGGCTTAGTTTATGCCAAGACGGGTCTTTGTTAGGCCCAAGTCCAGAGCTAACTGTGTCCCCTCTGCGTAGCCTGGAACCCAGCCTGACCTCTGAGAGCTGTACTTTGGGCCCCGGGGACAAGAGAACTAAGAGGGGTGTGCTTTCCTTCCGGGCTGTGCAGACAGTCTCTAAAGTGCTCCGTCAATTTTAGTGTGAACTCAGTTGGAAATCCCTTTACTGGAGCTGAACCTGGTCCCGTGAAGGGGCCTTGGCTGCTTTATGAGGTCAAGGCGGGAGTGGGTAGACTGGAAGTTGAGGCACTGGCCACAGCTAACTTGCCTGAGAAGTTTGACCTTGTAGGAGAGGGAGAGTATGGAGGGTAGAATGGAGATGCCAGGAGGGAGGCATATTTTGGATGGAGGGGGAGGTCTGCGTCTGAATATGTATTACTCTTTCAAATCTTTATTGAGCCCTTACTAAATGTGAATCACGTGTTTAGCCATTGGCATGATCATTGGCTATTTTACTAGTCACAGGCCCTGACCTGGAGCTAGAGTGATTAAGAATGAATTCCTGTCCTCATCGAGCTTACAGTCTAGTGGGAAAGCTAAACAAGTGAGGGGCATTTACAGAGCGGTGTGCTAAGAGCGACAGTGGGGACGCAGAGTTGTAGGAAAACACAGAGGAAGAGCATTTAGCCCAGACTAGGTTGGGAAGGAGGATGGCTATGGAGTGTTATCTCTGCCGAGGGCTGAAGTTTAAACTATCCTATATAGGTTGGGGTGAGAGTGGAATAGGAAAGAGTAACCTTCCAGGTAGAGGGCACGCACGGTGCATGCGAAGTCCCAGAAGCTCGTTCTGGACCGTGGAGTACAGCCACCCTGCGAATGGCTGACAGAACAGGAGGAGATGGAGGGGGTGCATCTGGGAGAAGAGGGCTGAGCTGATGAGTAAGGCCCATCTGGGAGGGGATGAGGCTGGGGAGACCCTTGCTCCTCTGAGTCTACGGAGTTCCTCAGGCATTCTGTAGTGGAGGATGTGACACCTCCTTTTATAGTTGCTTTATAAAATTAATATTTTTTTTATCGAGCTAATACAAACACATTGCTTACAAATCAAGTCATTCTAAAGGGCTTGGAATAAACACAGAAGTCCCACTGGCCTTTCTCCCAATTTTAATCCTACTCCCCGGGGGCAACCGCTTTCAACTCGTTTAGCTGTGTCTTCTGGTATTTCCTTCCTTATTTCTAAATAATATATGTACTGCCATTCTGGGTTCATTTATCTAATTTGTCGACTCCCTGTCTTGGTAGATGAGGATTTTGATTCTCTTCCTTGCCTCTTCCCCTCTACTCCCATTATGTTTATATCACAATTTAGGGTTAAATCCATGTTCAGTGATCTCATTATTGACTTTGAAAATATTGTTTACTTTTGAGGCAAGTATGCTGGTTCCATTTCCTTTTCTAATATAACTTTTTGTTGTGTGCTCTGTTTACATTTCCTTTCTTGTACTACTTTTTTGTTTTTCCTGGAGTTAATTGCCTCATTTTTTATTTGCTTGGTTTTCTTTGAATCTCTGACTCCATCTTCCCACACCCTTCAACAGCTCTGTAAAACGCCTTCTCAGTACAGTTTTGCATATGGCCAAACCTGTCATATAATCTTATTGGTTCTGTTTCGTTTCTCCTTGGAGACATTTGTCCTGCGGTGCTCCATCCTTCTGCTTTTCTCTGGATGCGTTGCTCTTGAGGCCTGTAGCACACCTGTCACCCTGGGACTTCTCATGGCCAGTAATTAAGAATTCACTTTGCCCTTTTCCTCTTTCAGGGACCCAGTGTCTTCCTCTTCCTCGGTTTACTTCGTTGTTTGGATGAAGCACACCCTCCAGTAGCTTCCTGAGAAAGAATGCCTGGGAGGTAACAGTTTAGAGACTTTTGCCTACCTAAAATGATTTTATCCCACCCTCACTCTTTCTTTCTTTTCCTTTCCTTTCCCTTCCTTCCTTCCTTCCTTCCTTCTTTTCTTTCTTTCTTTTTTAATATTTATTTATTTGGCTGTGCCGGGTCTTAGATGCAGCACGCAGGATCTTTGATGCATCATGTGGGATCTTTAGTTGGGGCATGTGGGATCTTTAGTTGCAGCATGCAGGATCTAGTTCCCTAACCAGGGATTGAACTTAGACCCCCTGCTTTGGGAGTGCGCAGTTTCAACCGCTGGACCATCAGGGAAGTCCCTCCCTCAGCTTTTTTTTTTTTTTTTTTTTTGCGGTACGTGGGCCTCTCACTGTTGTGGCCTCTCCCGTTGCGGAGCACAAGCTCTGGACGCGCAGGCTCAGTGGCCATGGCTCACGGGCCCAGCCGCTCCGTGGCATGTGGGATCTTCCCGGACCGGGGCACGAACCCGTGTCCCCTGCGTCGGTAGGTGGACTCTCAACCACTGCGCCACCAGGGAAGCCCCCTCCCTCAGCTTTTGATCCCACTCCTTCTTCTCCCCCTGACCCCCCGCAAAGTCCAGAATCTCTCTGTTTCAATACTGTATCTCCAGAATCGATCTTCCTGTCTCCTGCATGAGTGGGGAAGGGGACACAATAAATCACTTCATTGTGCTGGGTACCACTGAGTTTCCTGACGATCAAATTGCACTTTAAGTAGGTCTTTGAACAAGCCCCCAGCTTTTAGACCCCGGCCTTCTAGTTTACTCACTCCTTCCAATTCCTAGCCTCTCTGAGGGGAGTGTCCACTTGCTTCTCGTGGGCACATGCCTGTGGATGTTCTGGGCCTGCCTTTCTTGCCACTCTCCCATACACCTTCTGTTTTCATACGATGTAGTTCAGGATTCTTTTTTTTTTAAAAATTTATTTATTTATGGCTGCATTGGGTCTTCGTTGCTGCGCGCGGTCTTTCTCTAGTTGCGGCGAGCAACTATTCTTCATTGCAGTGCGCAGGCTTCTCGTTGCGGTGGCTTCTCTTGTTGCGGAGCACGGGCTGTAGGCGCACAGGCTTCAGTAGCTGTGGCACGTGGCCTCAGCAGTTGTGGCTCACGGGCTCTAAAGCGCAGGCTCAGTAGTTGTGGCTCACTGGCCTAGTCGCTCTGCGGTATGTGGGATCTTCCCAGACCAGGGCTTGAACCTGTGTCCCCTGCATTGGTAGGCAGATTCTTAACCACTACACCACCAGGGAAGCCTGGTTCAGGATTCTTAATGTCTCTTAGTTTAGTCGAAGGTGAAGTTTGGGTTTCTGTTTCTGATTCTCCTTGTTTTGAGGGTGATGTTTTGAGAGAAAAAGGGGACAGAAAGGGCTGTACTCCACCATCTTGTGACCACAAGTCTGAGATGTCTCCCTGAGGTGGACGGTAGAGCCAGTCTGTGCCTGACACTCCTGCTGACAGAGAGGGAGGGGCTTATCTGTAGGAGGAGGTGAGCAGGGGAGAAGAGGAGCTTCAGAGCTTAGAAGAGCTGCTGTGGGAACCTGATTGGGAGGCCCCCAGAGATAACAAGGATTACTGGGCCCCAGTGAGGCCTGGGTGAGGTGAGACTGAGAATCAGCAGAGAAGGCAGCAAGGAACAGGGATGGAGGTAGTGAGAGGCAGGGAGTAACCCCTAGCTGGGAGGGAGAGAGTGAGGGGCTGGGGGCCGTTCTAGAATGGGGGGGTAGGGGGTAGGGGGGAGGCAACAAAGTGACTGGCTTTGAGGCAGGCCATTGGCCAGGAGGCAGGAGAGGATGAGATAGTCTTGATAACCACTAATCAGATGTTGATTATGTGCCAGGGGCTGAACCAAGTTCTTCAAAGCGGGCTCAGAGGAGTGGGCAGCCAGAGGAGGAGGGGAAAGAAAGGAGTTTAAGGTCAGAGAGGGCAGGTCTGAGGCTCAGGTTTGAAGGTGAGGCAGGTCGGAGTGACAGTGGAGTCTTGGGTCCAGAGGTGGGAGAGCCCCTCAGGGCAGAACCACCAAGCGGGCACATCCCTGAGGAGGGTGAGATGTGAGGTGGGGGGAAAGGGCTGTGTTATTGCTCAAGTCTTCTGCAGGAAACGCGGTGGGTGGGAAAGGCCAGTCATTTCAGTCATCTACATGGATGGCCTCTTGGACACCGAGGAAGGATAGAGTTTTTAAAAGGGAGGGTGGTCACTTCAGTCCACTTCAATATTTACTGAACTTCCATGTGACCCACCTTCCCCAGGTTACATAGCCTGGGGGTACAATCAGAGTAAAGTCACCTGAAGTATACAGCCTCTGGCTCTAAGCCCTAATCATGCAGCTCTCAAAACCCCACAGGCTGTTTCCGGGGTCTTAGAGCTCTTTCCCGCCTGCTCCTTGTGTGGCCGTTCTATTCCACCTCTCGGCTGTGTGCTGACATCACTCCTCCTGGCCATGAATGCCACTTCTGTCATTCCTCACTGTTCAGCCCCAGAGCTGCATCAGCCAGGATTCTGTGGTTACAGGCCACAGAAACCAACTCTGGCAAACTTAAGCAGGAAAGCAGTTGATTGGAAGGTTTTTGGGCAGCTCACAGATTCAATAGCCACTCCCTACCTTTTTTTCTGGGCTGGTAAGCCTTGATTTTGTTCTGGAATTAACCTGCCCTGTACTCAGGGAAGGGGACCCCCCTCAGCCACAGGAGTTGAATGTTGATAAATCTAAGCAGCCAATCAGGGTGCTTCTGCCTCCTTGCCAGTGATTGGTTTAGGCCTAGGCATGTGATACAACCCTGGTCAATGAGACATGAGGTGGGAAGCCCACTAGGCCAGGGGTCTCCACAGAATCACAGAGAAGCTGACTGGAACCTTGACCTTATTGAAGGTGGAATCAACCCTGTGTGCCTCTGAAAAATGATATACTTTTTTTTTTTTCTTCGGTACACGGGCCTTTCACTGTTGTGGCCTCTCCCGCTGCGGAGCACAGGCTCCGGACGCGCAGGCTCAGTGGCCATGGCTCACGGGCCCAGCTGCTCCGCGGCATGTGGGATCTTCCCGGACCAGGGCACGAACGCGCATCCCCTGCATCGGCAGGCGGATTCTCAACCACTGCGCCACCAGGGAAGCCCGAAAAATGATATACCTGTTCATTGTTTAAGCCACCTTTAGTTGGTCTTCTGTTGCTTTCCACCAAAAGGTCCTAACCGACACATAAGACACTGCCAAGTATCTTTCCCTGGTAGCCTGGGGTGAAGGAGGAAAAAATAAGCTGATGGCTAAGGAGTACGATTGATAAGTTTTCAAAATAAAGGAGACTGATGCATCTTTTGAAGATACAAGAATTACCTCATAAATAAGAATTGACTAAAAATGCTAGAGAGAAGGGGAATAACTCTGAGAGGGGACCACCAGTTATTAAGTAGACACTTGCTATATACCAGGCATTGTGAAAGCGGCTAAGGTGTGGTGATGAGCAGAAGACAAGATCCCTGCTCTTAGGGAACTTTCAGTCTGAGTGGAGCAGAGAGACAATAAGCATGTAAATAACACAATAAACAGGATAAGGTAATGGAAGGTAATCTTAGGGGGGTAGTTAATTTTGATAGATGGAGGTCCAGAAAGTCTGCTCTGAAGAGGAGACCCAAAGGGTGGGAATGAGCCAGCTACGTGAAGAACCATATGGAGATTCCAGAAAATGTCTCAGGGAGCAGCAGTTGGCTCTGTCCTGGCTGGGAATTCCAGAAAGGGAAAGACATGGTGGCAAAGCTTGCCTTGGAGGCTCTCACTCAGGCCAGGAGTGACAGAATAGCTGAAGACATGTATTTTCCTGGCTCTGCCTTGGACATTAGCTCCCCTGTGACAGAACAGGCTGGGAACCGAGGTGTCGTTGACTTTCTAGAGGCTGAAAAAGTTTGAATGCAGTATTTTGAGAGAGAGCCTGTGGGTTGAAAGAAAGACACTTGGGGCCAGCAGGTGACCCTGGTGCTACCACGTGTCTCCCCTTGTCCCTCCAGTCTAGAGTCCCAACCTGTTCCTCTGTTTTAACATGTCTTAGTTCAGACTGCTATAACATGATACCATAGACTAGGAGGCTTTATAAACAAGAGAAATTTATTTTTCACATTCCCATTTCCAGATCAAGGTGTAGGAAGGGTCAGCGTCTGGTGAGGGCCCGCTTCCTGGTTCCTTAGATGGCTGGCTTCTAGTTGTGTGCTCACATGGCAGAAGGGGCAAGAGAGCTCTATGCGATCTCTTTTAAGAGGGCACTAATTCCATTCATCAGGGCTTATGATCTAATCACCACCCAAAGGCCCCACCTCCTAATACCATCACATTGGGAGTTAAGATCTCAGCATATGAATTTGGGCGGGGCCGGGGGGGGGAGTGGGGGTGGTGATGGATGGACACACACACACACACACACACACACACACACACACGCCCCTTTAGTCCATAACAAACAGCTCAACCAAGCCAATAAGCACTTCCAGAGTATTTACTTTTTGTGTAGCTTCTGGGAGTTTCTGTGGGGTGGATACCACAACAGAAAGATAAAACCCAACCTCAAGGAGCTTGCTGGTAAAGGATTCAAGAACTCTGCATCTGAAACAACTAGAAAACAATTTATCAGCAGAAAATCAAGGATACCTCATAGGGTTATATACCACGGTGACCATCACAATTCCCTCACTGTCTACTGCAGTGGTGACACCCTCCCAGCCTAGCACCAATGGTCCCGTCTCCTCACCTACTGTTCCCTTCTTCCCCCAGGGTTAAGGGTGACCTATTTCTGACTGAGCTCCCCCCACCCCATCCCTTTAAGGTGATTCATCGAGTTGGAGCCTGATGCATGATTTCTGTTCGTCCTGTGTTGCCTTCCTCCAGTCTCCTGGGGATGTGAAGGAGGAGATGGGAGGGACCAGTTAGCTGGATTAGTTGCCCATAGGTGACAGTGCCACAGTGGGGCTCTTCAAGGGCCTATCCAGCAAGAGGTCCTAGTTTGGGGGATCCTGAAGCTGAACAAATAAGAAAAACATTGAACGCGTTCCTTGTTGATCTGTTGAAGAGGCAGACGCTACCAATTTTCTTGTGCTATCTCATTAAATCTACACAACAATCCTTCAAGGGCGGCGGAGGGGGGCGGGGGGCGGTTTATTCCATTTTACAGTGGAAGAAACTAAGGCACAGAGAAGCAAAGTCACTGTCCTAATCAAACAACTAGTGGGTCGTGCAGCCAAGATTTGAACCCAAGCCATGTGACTGCAGGTGTCCATCCCCGTTTGACACCACAGTCCACACTGCCAAACTGGCTCATTCTAGGAATTTCCCTTCTCCTTGCCACAATATTAAGAACTGAGCTAGAGGCCATTCTGAGCAAGGACCAGTTCCCCTCCTCCCTGTGTGAGGAGAAGGAGCTGGGATCCAAGAGAGGAATTCCGGAAGAGACACTGCCATTTGGGCTCTTCTTCCTCAATGTTCCCCAGGCGGGGAACGCTAGCTTTTGATTTGCTAGGTGTCTCTCTGTTCTTCTAATTAACGCCAGGGTCAGCTTGTAGCCGGAGCCCTGCCTGTAGCTGGAATCCGTGCCCCTGTGGCTCAGGGGCCAGTCCCCTGTGAGAGCAGGAGAGGACAAAGCAAGCCCTCACTCGGGGTGGAGCTTCCTGTGATGATGTTCCCTTCGCCTCATCTATAAAAAGCTCCAATCTGATCTACCCCATTTCTGGTGGAGGCCAGGGTGGCAGAGTGTGCGGGAGGAGGAAGAATCAGGCTGAAACAGCTCCTCTTTGCCTCCCTGGATTCTCTTCCAAAATGCTGGCAGCACTGCCAGTTGGAAAATATTTTTTTCCCTCCCTTTGTCTTCTTTCTTATTTAAAAAAAAAAAAAAAAGCCATCTGGTGTCAAATTCACTCCTGGCACATCATAAAGGGTAGCACTAAAAATGTCCCTGAAAAACTAAAAGCAAAACCACAGCAGTACACATGGGATTTAATCTCAGCATCCTAGAATTTCAGAGTTGCTAGGGGCCTCAGAGATCAAACCGTTTGTTGCACCGAGAAGGAAACTGAGGCCAGGAGGGATTAGATCACACTTTCAAAACTGTTTATTGAGCGCCTACTCTGTTCATGGCACTCTGCGGGGGGGGGGGGGACTAATCGAGATCATAAAAGACAAAAACCTCTGCCTTCCTAGAGTTCTCAGTGGGAGATTCTTGCCTCTGTCCTCGGGCCTGCCTCTGCCACCGCCCTTCCCAAACGGCCCGGCCATCCTAGCCCCGCGCTGCACCACCGGGCCGCGTGGTTGTCACCTCCAGGCCGTGGGCCGGCTGGGGCCTGGGGCGGCCCAGCTTTGCGCGCCGCACCCGGGGTTTTCATGGGGCCAAGTTTGCAGCGCGCCGCCCCAGCGCGGTCCCCGGCCGGCCGTCGCTGTGATCTCCCGCCGCTTCCGCCCGCCGCCGCCGCTGCGGCTACGCATTCCTCAGGGTTGAGCAACAACTTTCCCTCCGAAGGCGGCTGGGCCGGGGCCAGGCGCCCCGGGCCGCTTGCGCTGGGCCCTTCGCGGGGCACGGCGCGGATCGCCAGTGTGGGCCTCCTAAGGGGTGCGGTCCGCTCTCCGGTACCTGTCGCGGCGCTGTCGGCCCGGATCCCCGTCCAGGGCGCGGCGCCACAGCCGCCGGCCCTTCCCCTGGGAGCCGAGGCGGGCGCAGGCCGGGGACGCTCCGCGCTTTCCTGCCCGCTGCACCAGGACTGTCTAAGGACCAAGCGGCTGCGTGGGCCTGACCCTGGCTGAGCGCGCAATGTTTGCCTCGATTTTTTACCCCAGTTGCGAAGGTTCTTTGACGACGGAAGGAGGAGAGTTTGTAGTAACTACAGAAGAGAGGTCCTAACCCACTTCTTAGTCTGAATCTAAATATTTACAACAATCGTGTTAATGCAAGCACTTTTATCCTTTGAATACACATTATGCCCACTGAACTTAAGCATATCTCTGGGAGAAAGTTGGTTTCTTACTGCTTTACTCATGTTACAAATGAGAAAGGCCAGGCATGTAGTTCCATCTCTAGTCAGAAGCCAAGAAGCAGCCCAACTCGGTGCACAATCCGGGGCCGCCTCAGGCCTCCTGACTCTCGCTGGTCAAAGCAAGCCCTTCCTGGACCCTGATGTGACCCTGAGAGGAACTGGCCCAGCTTTTCAGTCCTGGGGGCTGAGTGTTGGAGCCTGTAGGGTGGAGTGGGGTTAGACAAACAGATTCAGCTCTAGAGTGTAGACTAGTGAGTCTAGACTCACTAAAATGTAAGCCCCAGGATGGCAGGGATTGGCTCTGTTTTGTTCACTGCTGTAACCCCGACTCTGAAAACAATGCTTGGCACATAGTAGATGCTCAATAAATATTTGTTGAGTGGATAAATGCATACAGCAAAGGTCTTCAGATTTCTAACTAAGAATTAAACATATATCCCACTTTCTGCACCTTTACCTTCCCTTTGAACTTTTGCTTTCTCTCTTTTTCTGCCTCTTAAATCTTGAACTTATGTTTTAAAGGTTTTGGGGGTTTTGTTTTATTTTAATATATTTGGAGTAAGTTTAGACTTCCAGAAAAGTTGCAAGATAGTGTAGAGTGTTCCCAAATACTTTTCATTTTACCTAGCTTCCCCTAAAGTTAACAACTTCCCTAACTGTGGTACATTTGTCAAAATGAAGAAATTAACATTGGCGCAATACTATTAACCAAACTATTGACTTCTTGCGGATTTCATGTTTTCCACTCATGTCCTTTTTCTGTTCCAAAATCCAAATCCAATCAGGGATGTCACATTGCATTTAGGGTGTGAAGCTTTTTTTTTTTTTTTTTTTAAGAGTTTAAAAAATTTTTAATGTGGACCATGTTTAAAGTCCCTGTTGAAAGTACCACAACATTGCCCCCGTTTTATGTTTTGGTTCTTTGGCCCCGAGGCACATGGGGTCTTAGCTCCTGACCAGGGATTGAACCCACACCCCCCGCATTGGAAGGCAAAGTCTTAACCACTGGACGGCCAGGGAAGTCCCTAGGGTGTGAAGCTTTTTAATATGTGAGCCAGGTCTCATTGTGTAGGGTCTCTTTCCTTGGCAGTGAGGTAGGAGAGAGTGTCCCTTGTCACTGGACTGAGCTCCCTGTCCTGGGGGCCAAGGAAATACCTTGAGCCCTGGATTTCCTGAGAGTGCTGCTAAGGGATTCCTTCTGGGCCTGCCTGCTGGATCTGGTAGCATCTGGTTCAAATCCAGACCCCACTGGGTCTCCCCTCCCTGCCCCCTTCCCTCCACCATGCACATACCTGCCAGGGAATAGCCATGCTGCTCCAGGTCTGCATTTCCTTTGGGACCTGACTCTTCTCTATGCCCCTCACTATCTGGCTGCCATTCCTTGGTCTTCATGAGGGGGCAACCCCCCATACACCCCTCCCCGGCTTCACTGTTCCTCTTTCTCCGTTCTGGAGTCGTCTTCCAGCCTGAAACCCTCAGGGCGACCTCTCTCTTGAGCTGTGTTACTTGGTCACAGGTCACCATCCAGTGAGCCTTGGGATTAGAGATGAATGAAGTGAGACAATCCATTTATTTGGTCAGCCAGGATTTTTGGAGCATGGCTGGGTCACAAAGATGAACAATTCTGGTGCCTGCTCTCCAGGATCTTACCATCTGGAGGAGGAGACAATGTGAACAAATAATTGCGTACATGGGGACATGCCCTAATGGAGATAATGTGTGTGAACAGTTGTGTGGCAGGAAAGGGGGCAGAGCCCAGCTGCTGGGGTTGTGCAGGACCATAGGGACAGCTTCTCAAATGAGGTCATGCTTGAGATGGGTCTTGAAAGATGGATAGGAAGTGGTAGGTGCCCAGAAAGTGGGCAGGGAGAGGAGTGAAGAAGGGCATTCCCAGAAGGATTGAGAGCAGGTGTGAAAGCGCAGGGGTGTTTGAGAGCAGGGCATTTTCGGGGAACTGCAGGGTAGCCCAGCGTGGCTTACCCTCAGGTGGTTTAGGAGAGGGTGGTTAGAGAGACCAGTGGGACAGGTGGAACAGCCAGGGCTTAGGTGCCATGGTAAGACGTTTGAACCTTGTTCAGCAGGGGGTGAGGGCTAGGAGTCAGTTTACTTCTTGGAATGGTCACTTGGGCACTCTGTGGAGCCTGGACTGGAGTTCAGGGGCACCTGGTAGGTGGCTGCTACGAGAAACCAGACAAGAAGCAATGGGGTGTGAACCAGGGCGGTGGGTTTGGGGCAGAGAGAACAGACGCCAGAGAAGCTTAGGAGGCAGGACTTAGTGACTGGATGGCAGGGGCCGTGGTGAGAGGTGAGAGGGGTTAAGGGTGACTTCAGAGCCCTGGCTTGCAGGAGGAAGGGAAGAGAGGCTCAGGGGGCTGCTCATCACACAGATGAGCATCGTTTTTTCTTTTCTTTTCTTTTCTTTTTATTTTTTGTGATACGCTGGCCTCTCACTGTTGTGGCCACTCCCGTTGCGGAGCACAGGCTCCGGACGCGCAGGCGCAGCGGCCATGGCTCACGGGCCCAGCCGCTCCGCGGCACGTGGGATCCTCCTGGACGGGGCACGAACTCGCGTCCCCTGCATCGGCAGGCGGACTCTCAACCACTGTGCCACCAGGGAAGCCCTCTTTTATGTTTTATGTTATTTATTTATTTATTTTTGGCTGCGTGGGTCTTCGTTGCTGCCCATGGGCTTTCTTTAGCTGCGGTGAGTGGGGACTACTTTTCGTTGCAGTGCGCGGGCTTCTTATTGCGGTGCTTTCTCTTGCTGCGGCGCACGGGCTCTAGAGCGCAGGTTCAGTAGTTGTGGCGCACGGGCTTAGTTTAGTTGTTCCGTGGCACGTGGGATCTTCCCAGAGCAGGGCTCGAACCCGTTTCCCTGCATCGGCAGGCGGATTCTTAACCACTGCGCCACCAGGGAAGCCCCAGATGAGCGTCTTGAGTGGGGGCCGGGGATGGGGTGTTGCACACATGGGCCCGCTGGACCCCCAGCTTCACTGCCCAGAGGAGAGCTGTCTTAGGGATGGGAGGCAGCTGCAGAACAGGCCAACTGAGGGTTGTAGCTCCCTCAGGTGGGTCGGGGGCCCTGACCTGGGAGACATTGGTGGGAGGGTGGGGGAGTGGAGAGGAGGGGCACTGAAAGAAATGGCATGAGGGATGGAGAAGGAGGGCAGTTTGGTTCAGGGAACTGAGGGAAGGTCACCATGTCATTCCAGACACAGAGCCAGAGCAGGATTCAACATCCTCCCGGAATCTGAGAATGGACCACCTGGGGACGAGGAGGTCCATGGGGCCCTGAGAGAATGCTCAGGGGCAAGGAGGCGAGCAACTGTTTTAACCCCACCCCCCAGCTTTGGACGTGTCAGCACCTGCTGGAGTTCCGGAAGTGGCTGGAGTTTAATCTGAAGGCTGATGCTTCTGTTTGCTTGTGGGAGCGGCAGAGGTACCTGAAAACACCTATGTGGACAGTTTATGCAGCTGGAAGGGACCTGTGGCAGGTTTCTAGTAACCGCCCCACAGAAACCCTGATTCTCAGCTGAACACTGTTGAGAATTGTGAAGGTCTGAGATTTTATTCTATTTACAAGGTAGCGAATGAGCCCCTGTGATAGCTGCTGGGGAGCTGAGACTCCTGGTCAGAGATGAAGGGCAGTTTATTACAGCAATAGCAGTAGAAGAGTATCAACCTCAGTTCCCATAGGGCTTCACAAGGATGGCCAAGTGATGATGTCAGGACACACAGTCAGTTGCATTTCAGGAGAGGAACCCCGAACTTGGGGAACCCAAATCTTTTATAATGGGAAGTATGCTTGCCCTTCACTCTAGAGGAAGGCACTATATACCTTCTATGGATGTTCACTGTATCCTGGAAATGATAATCTAAAATGGAGGACAGTCAGTGCTTCACTTGCAAGATACGCAGAAATGGAATAGAACCATGGAGAATTCTCTGCCAGGAAACACATGGCCAGAGAAAACAAACAACACATTTCCCAGCCTCTCTTTTTCTTTTTTTTTTTAAATGAGAAGTGTTGGGTACAGAAGCCCATAGGTAAAACAGCCCTAATCTCTTATTTTTTAATTAATTAATTTTATTTATTTATTTTAGGCTGCGTTGGGTCTTCATTGCTGCACGCGGGCTTTCTCTAGCTGCGGTGAGTGGGGACTACTTTTCGTTGCAGTGCGCGGGTTTCTTATTGCGGTGGCTTCTCTTGTTGTGGAGAACAGGCTCTAGGGTGCGTGGGCTTCAATAGTTGGCATGCGGGCTCAGTAGTTGTGGCTCATAGGCTCTGTAGTTGTGGTGCACGGGCTTAGTTGCTCCGCAGCATGTGGGATCTTCCTGGACCAGGGCTCGAACCTGTGTCCCCTGCATTGGCAGGTGGATTCTTAACCACTGCGCCACCAGGGAAGCCCCCAGCCTCTCTTGCAGCTAGGTGTAACCATCTAATTAAGTTGTGGTCTGTTAAGTGTAAGCTTTTGTGTGGCAGCTTCTGGGGAATTGCAAAAAAAAAAAAAAAGGGGGCTGGCATATGCCCTGCGCTTCTGATGGCTGGAATGTGGATATGATATTGGAGTGTGAGCAACCATGTTAGGCCAGGAGTGGCACGTAAGGACTAAGGATGCCAGACTAGCAGATGCAAGGGGCCTAGGTCTCTGATTATGTTTGGACTTCTTTACATGGGAGAAAAAGAAACTTCCATCTTAACTTTTTTTTTTTTTTCTATATGCAACTGAACTTGATTCCAACTGATATAGGGCTAGCACAGAGAAAGACCAATGGAGGATTAGACTTGTCAGCAGAGAGAAGGGTTAGGGTACTTCTCCCCCTTCCTTCTGCCTCAGCCTCAACAGGGACAGGGGGAGGGGATGGGGAGTCGCTCTGGCTTGTTCACCACCCACCGGTGATGCCCCATTCACAAGGGGGCCCAGGCTGGCCACGCGACCCAGCAGCATCCTTTCGAAGGCAGCAAGCAACAAGCTGGCTCCATTCACAAACCCTGTCCTCCTTTGAAAACCAATCATCGTGCGAAGCGTGACTGGGTGGTGGCCAGCGCTGGCCCATCTGTCATGCCCTTTCAGAGAGCCAGGCATCAGCCGCCCGTCTGGGCCGATCCAGCCCCTCTCCCTTTGTACCCCAGGGACACGCACTGTAATGAGATCACAGTGCCTACTGAATTATTCAGAGCTGCCCTGAGTGTCAGTGTTATTATAAACATGCAGATTTCTCCGGGCTCCAAACTTCCAAATCTCCAGCAGCCATCTCCCTCCAGGAATTTTCATTGGCTGCTTTGTGCCTGTGATTTCAGATTCCCCAGGCCTTGATGGCCTAATCTGCCTTTGACTAGCTCCTACCTGCCGCCAGGCATGAAGGCCTCGGTGCCCTTTACGCACCACTTCAGGCCCCATTCTTTGCTCAGCAGCCAGTCCTCACTGGCACCCCAGCAGCCTGCCTCTTCCCTGTCTCCTCCCGGCTTCACCGCCCAGGTTGGTGACATCAGACTCTCCCAAGTGCCTGCCTGATGGGGACACGTTAATAACAGCATCCTCCACTTCCGTGGGTCTCCGTCTCATCTGTGTCCTTGTGAGGCTTTAAGCTTCTGGGTCTCCCCTCCTATCCCCATGTTCTAGCTCCAGCACAATCTTCCCCTTCCCCACAAGTCCCAGATTCCCGGTTCTCTCTGGAGTTGGTCTGGAGAATACCCCCCAGCTGGTAATGAGGCAGAGATGGTAATGCACATTTAAGAGTAATGAAATGCAGTGATATTTCAGGCCTGACAAACCTATTTCTGGCAGCCTTAGAATTAAAGTGTGAGGCTTTGTACTGCAGCTGCTACTAGGAGCCTTCAGAGTTTTTCTAAAGATGTGAATAAAGCTTGCAGGGTTTCAGCTCAGATCTCTGTGGCTATTTATCCTGCTGATGCTTTCATTGTACCTTTTTATTTGAAATTTTAGAGCTTTTAGATGAAGGAAACGCAGCAGCAAGTGTAAAGCATACAAAACACCCTGGTGGGGGAGAACGTCCCGGTTTTTCTCTCAATTGTCCGTGACAGCTCTGGGGAGGAAGAGGGCTCGCAGGGCTTCCCCGGCGTGGCCTCCATCTCCCCTTTGAGTGGGCTCCACCTGGATCCTTGCTCTGCCAAACCAGGGAGCAGGGCCTCGTGAGAAAGCTCTAGGAGGGAGTCCATGCCACAGAGATGGATGGGACCGCGCAGCCAGCCCTCCCTCACTGCCTCACTGCTGTGTGAGCTGAGCCTATGCTGTCCCTGGTTGGGGCATGTGGCAGAGGGAGTAGATCCACTCTGGGCCAATAGTGAGACCTCACTCTCCAGACTCCAGACAGGAAAGGCGGCCTGCTGACCCCTGCCTCGGCACGCAGCTCCATCCTGCCAGGCCACCAGGGAGGCTGGAACCATTCACGAGGAGAGCTACAGAGGGCAGTGGTGCGAATCTCAGGCTCTGCCATCAGACCAACCTGGGGGTGAACCCTGGCTCTGCTCACCAACTGCATTGCCGGGGACAAGCCACCGACCCTTCTGGGCCTCAGTTTCCCCACCTGTAAAGTGGGGATAATAATGCGTCTATCATTTAGGTCCTTGTGATGTATTAAGGTACCTGGCACATCTGAAGTCACAGTATCTATTACTAATACGAAAGTTACCTCAGGAGTCAGGATAGCTGGGTTTCCTTCCCGACTGCCACTTGTGGGTCAAGTCCCTTCCCCACCCTGGGGCAGTGGAAAGAGAAGGGGCTCTGGAGTCAGAACCAGGTTCCAACCTGGCTCCTTCATTTTCTGGCTTTGTGAGTTGGGCGGGTTGCTTAACATCTCTGAGCTCCAGTTTCTTCATCTGTCAAAGCCGTGAGAATGAGCACTCACCTCAGAGGGTTGAGGTGGGGATTAAATGAGATCAACTTCCTAAAGAGCCCACCCACTGCCTGCCATATAGTAGGTGTTGTATAAATAATGGCCCCCTTCCCTCTTCCCTTCTCTTCCCTCTGCTTCTGTTCAAAGGGGAGAAATTTTAGATCCAGAATTTCAGAAATTCTATAGGAAAAATGACCCAGAATCCTCAACTGGTAAATGATGAGAGAGAGAAAGAGGGAGAAGCAAATGGAATGTGTGGACCTTATTTGGATCCTGATTCAGACAAACTGACCGGGAGAAGAAAAAGAGACCATCAGGGAAATTTTGCTGTTGGCTGGATATTCAATAATGTTAAGTAATTGTCGCTAATTTTTTAGGTGTGATAATGGTATTGTAGTTACTCTTAAAAAGAGTCTTTATCTTTTAGGGTATATACGGAAGAAATTACAGATGAAATAATATGGTAGTTGGGATTTGCTTTAAAATAATTGAGTGGACTGAAGTGGGCGCTGGGGCATAGATGAGGCAGAATGGGCAATCCACCATGTGTCGATGACAGTTAAAGCTGGGTGATGGGACTTCCTTGGCGGCCCAGTGGTTAAGACTTTGGGCTTCCAATGCAGGGGGTGCGGGTTTGATCCCTGGTTGGGGAACTAAGATCCCACGTGCCATGCAGTGTGGCCAAAAAAAAAGCTGAGTGATGGTCTCTGGGGGGTTGGTCAACTATTTTCTATGCTCTTGTATAAAAAAGGCAGTGATCCTTCCTAGATGGGAAGTGTCTCTTCCATCTGTCTCTTCCTGTGCATCCTTCCAGCTCTTCCCTTGCTTCAAGTCCACCTTATTGCTCTCCTGGACTATTATGACAGCCTCCTCCTATAGTCTCCCAGCCTTTGGTCTCTCTCCCTTCCAGTCTCCTTCCCATTTTGCTGCTGAAGTTATCCTCCCAGAACACAGATCAGATCATGTTACTTACCTGCTTAAAAATCTTTCGGTAACTCCCTACTGCCAATAACCTATAGGAGTATAAAACCCTTAGTATGATACACAAAGCCCTTCACAGTCTAAACTCAGCCTTTCTGCCCAGTCCCAATCCCAGCCTGATCTTCACCCCTTGTGAAGCCAGGCTTTGGTCACACTGGCCAGGCACTTTCAGACCTCCGTGTCTTCTCCTGTGCAGCTCTCTGTTTGGCAGGTCCTCCCACCTCTCCCCTAACTTCATCTATTAAAGACTAAATTATTTTTCAAAGCGCGGTTCGAGCGTCATTCTTCCTTCATGCTTTCTGGAAGTCTTTGCACCGTTCACCGAATATCTGTCTCTCTGTCTTCTGGCATATGGCGGGCTCTCACTTCCTTGGCTCTCTGAGGTTGGATGGGGCCATGTGACCAGTTTTAGCCAATGGGTTGTAAGTGGAAGTCACACATTTCACTTCTGAGCCAAGAATTCAATTGCTAATTCAAAATCCTCCCAAGCTCTCTTTCCCTCTGGCTCAGCAATATCCAGATATCTGCTGCTCTGTCAGGCTGGGTCTGGCATGAGCGTGATGCTATGGAGCAGAACCTCCTGTCCAGCGTGAGGGCTAAATAAGTGTGGGAGAAATAAATTGGAGGGGGTGCTTGTTTCTTCAGCATAACCGAGTCTATTCTGACTGATAATGCTTCTCTCTGTGATGTAGAATCAACTGTGCTGTTCTCCTTATGTTTGCGCCATAGTCCTGTGTGTGTAATGTGTCTAGATGATACAGCCCTTCAGGTCAGGAATTCTATTTTGCGCTGCTTGTATTCTGGCCCCCAGCGCTTAGTATGGTGACATGCAGAGCGGAGGTGTGAACCGAACATCCAGCAGTGCAGAGCTGTGGTTGGTGCAGCTTGTGGGGCGGGTCGTGCAGGGGTTAAGATGTGCCGTCCTTGTGAGGGGCCCCCACACTCATTCGTCATGGGAGTCGTGATGGTTTGGAGATGGAGCTGGGATGTAGCTTGATGTTCTCAATGGATGCTGTGCCCAGCCCCAGGGAATGGGTCATGACTGGTCTAAGCCAATCACAATCATCCCCTTCCCTTGTGCTCATGAGTAGTTTACACGTGGGCAATTACATGGTCCAGTTCTGGACAATGAGATGTAAGGGAAAGTCTTGTTCTCTCCTTGAAAAACAGAAAGAGATGAGAAACACAACTGGTCTGTTTGGAGTTTGGTTTTCACTGAAAGCAGAATCTGAGAAAGGACTCAAATGCTAATGTTTCCATGAGAGGTTTCCGTGAGAGGGGATCCCAGGGAGCAGAGGAGAGGGAGAAGAGAGGGTAGAGTTGGGAGAATGAAACAGGAAAGGAAGACAAGCCAATAAAGGGTGTACTTTTGAGCTTGTTGCACTGGGGCTTAGTCCTGCTGGGGACCCTCTGAAGGACATCCGAATTGTCCCTCCATAGGCGGGAGGCTGGGGCATTTACCCAACGATCTTCATTGGTTGCTGGTCACTCCTCCTTTTCCTGGAACTGGATGTTCACTGGTAACTTCCTGGTGACCAGAATCCAGTGGGCATCTTGCTATTCAGTTGCTTCTTTGCTGTGTTTGTCCCCCACTTCCTGCTCCTGAGCTCTCTTCTGCCCTGGTTTCTAGGCCAAGTCTTCCTCCATTGCTTCTCTGCAGCCTCTCTGGCCACCTCTTGGTTTCCTTCCCAGGCTCCTTTCCCTTTTTCCACTCTGTAGACATCTCCTAGATTCTATTCTGGTCTTCCCCACTTCTTCTACCTACTCTCACTGGGCAAACTGATTCATGAAATGGTTTCAGCTGTTACTGTTGTGATGCCAGCTCCCGAATCTACACCCCCAGCTCCCTGTCCTGAGTTCCGCAGGCATGTATCTATTCAGCCAACCAACAAATATTTATTGAGCAGTTTTTTTCTTTTTTGTCCTTTGTCCACGCCGGGCGGCTTGCGGGATCTTAGTTCCCCGACCAGGGATCGAACCTGGGCCCCTGGCAGTGAGCGCACCTAGTCCTAACCACTGGACCGCCAGGGAGTTTCCTTTATCCAGCAGTTTAAATCTGCCAGGAGTTGGGATAAAGCAGTAGACAGGAACTCACCTTCTAGGAGGGCTAGACAATATGGAGCAGTAGACAAAATCCAAATAAACCAGATAATTTTAGCTAATGGTAAGTGCTACGCAGACAATAATACAGGCCCGTGTGATAGAGCGTGTGCGTGTGTGTGCGCACTATTTCCGACTGACTGCTTTGAGGAGGTGGCATTTGAGCAGGGATCCTGTTGTTTGTGGTTGTGCAAGTGCAAAGGTCAGAGTGAACTTACCAGTGTATCTGAGGACGGATAGGAAGGCCGGAATGGCTGGAATGACGTCAGCACAAGGCAGTGTGGTGAGAGATAAAGTCAGGAAAATGGCAGGGCCGGGTGAGCAAAGTTTTAACAAGATCTGCAGGGGATGGTTACATGCGCTTTTGCACACATTCGAGAGCAACTGGGGGAGGTGGAGAAGGGAAGAGATGAGAAGAGAAACTTCACTTAAGTTATTCTCCCAGGGAATTCCTTGGTTGGTCCAGTGGTTAGGACTCGGGGCTTTCACTGCCAGATACCTGGTCGGGGAACTAAGATCTCCGCCAACCTCGCGGTTCGGCCAAAAAAAAAAAAAAAAAAAGAAAAGAAAACAAAAAAAAATTATTCTTCAAAAGTATCTTGGGAAGTGTAGAACACAGAGAAGTATAAAATACTACCACGCCCTCCTCTGAGCCCATAGCCAGCTTCAACACCATTAACTTAATTTGACAAAGGAAACTGAAAGTAGCAGCCCGGAATGTAGGAGGAAAACCAGGGAAGTACTATGTCCATGAAGCCTGTCAAAGAGAGGGGTCATTGGTGGCAAATAAAGGCAACATGGTCTTGTAGGTTTCTTTTAGTTTTAATCTCTTTACTCAAGTATAGCTGATTTTCTTTTTTAAAAAATTTATTTATTTATTTATTTGGCTGCATTGGGTCTTTGCTGCTGCGCGCAGGCTTTCTCTAGTTGTGGCGAGCAGGGGCTACTCTTCGTTGCAGTGTGCGGGCTTCTCATTGCAGTGGCTTCTCTTGTTGTAGAGCATGGGCTCTAGGCTCACAGGCTTCAGTAGCTGTGGCACATGGGCTTCAGTAGTTGTGACTCACGGGCTCTAGAGCGCAGGCTCAGTAGCTGTGGCACACGGGCTTAGTTGCTCCGCGGCATGTGGGATCGTCCCAGACCAGGGCTTGAACCCGTGTCCCCTGCATTGGCAGGCGGATTCTTAACCACTGGGCCCCCAGGGAAGTCCACAGCTGATTTTCAATATTGTGTTAGTTTCAGGTGTGCACCATAGGGATTCAGTACTTCTGCAGATTATACGCCGTTATTGGTTATTACAAGATAATGGGTATAATTCCCTGTGCTATACAGTATATCCTTGTTGCTAATCTATTTTATATATAATAGTTTGTATCTGTTAATCCCATACTCCTAATTTATACTCCTTCTTCCCTCTCTGCTTTGTAACCGTAAGTTTGTTTCTATGCCTGTGAGTCTATTTTTGTTTTGCATATACATTTGTGTTATTTTTTAGATTCCACATACAAGTGATATCCTGCAGTTTTGTCTTTCCCTGTCTGACACTTCACTAAGCATAATATTCTCTAGGTCCATCCGTGTTGCTGCAAATGGCAATATTTGGTTCTCTTTATGGCTGAGTAATACTCCATTTATATAAGCATACCACATCTTCTTAATCCAGTTGCCTGTTGACGGGCACTTGGGTTGCTTCCCTGGCTTGGCTATTGTAAATAGTGCTGCTGTGAACATTGGGGTGCGTGTATCTTCTCGGATTAGTGTTTCCATTTTTGTCCGGATATGTGCCCAGGAGTGGAACTCCTCAGTCATACGATAGTTCTATTTTTAGGGACCCTCCATACTGTTCTCCATAGTGGCCACACCAACTTACACTCCCACCACCCGTGTAGGAGGGTTCCCTTTTCTCCACGTCCTCACCAACATTTGAGAAGCCTTTCTAAATTTCTCAAGGCAGACTTAGGTGCACCTTCTTTTATCCCCCTGGTTAATGTTACAGTCCTAACCTCATTTTGGTAACACCATTTAGGTGTCTGCTCCCCTCTACATTTGGCTATAAACTCCTTGTTGGTTGCCTACCCAGCAGCCATTCCCTCCCTACTGCCACAGTGCATGGTTCCCCTTAGAGGATTTCGCCCATTCCCAGCACTGGCATTTGGGTGGGATGGACTCTTATCTCCAATTATCCCTTAGCCACTCAGCACACTGGCCACAAGGGCTGGTTCAGGGGTGGGTACTTGACCCATTTCGAGTGAATGAGAGAATATGAGTCTCAGGACTTGTAAAGCAGATACTAGTATGAGGATATGAGTCAGGAATTGCTGTGGCCACTTTATGACCAGATGAACCTGGAGCTGATGGAAGGCCTGAAGCTGCATGAGACATGGTGATGAAGCCACCATGAAAAGCTGAGTGGGAGACGGGGAACAGAGTCCTTGATGACACTGTATGCACTCTTGCATCAAGCCTTGCTCAGAGCCAGCTCTTCCTCTGGACTTTAGTGTAATGTGATCCAATAAATTTTCTTTATTGTTTAAGCCGATTGAGTTGGATTTTTGTTTATTTCAACCTAAAAAGTCCTAACTAGCACAGAAATTAGTACCATGAGCCAGGGGTTTCAAGAGGCAGCTCCCGCCTTAAATGATTCAACCCTAAAATGATTCAACCCAAGGAGGTAAGATGATGGGCAGTAATAACCCCTATATCTTGGGTTGAGAAACTGGCAGTCTGACACAGCTAGTTATACAGTTTCCTATTGTATCTTGGGATGCAGCCCATGTGCCTACTGTGGTTATAGCAGCACATTACTTAGTAGAGAAATTTAGAGCGTTAGATAGGGTTAGTTCCTTCTTGTTGCTCTTAGTAAGGTGCTATAAAAAGGTAAACTTATGTTCAAACTAGCCTACCCAAAAACAGAAAAGGAAGAAAATAGAGTTTTGCTAAGAGAAGCTCTTTCTGCCTATGGTCAAAAGTGGCTAAGGGGGCTTCCCTGGTGGCGCAGTGGTTGAGAGTCCGCCTGCCGATGCAGGGGACACGGGTTCGTGCCCCAGTCCGGGAAGATCCCACGTGCCGCGGAGCAGCTGGGCCCATGAGCCATGGCCACTGAGCCTGCGCATCCGGAGCCTGTGCTCCGCAACGGGAGAGGCCACAGCAGTGAGAGGCCCGCGTACCGCAAAAAAAAAAAAAAAAAAAAAAAAAAAAAAAAATGGCTACGATTCTGGAAACTGGAAAGACAGGGACTTCCCTGGTGGTCCAGTGGGTAAGACTTCACGCTCCCAATGCAGGAAACCCGGGTTCAATCCCTGGTTGGGGAACTAGATCCCGCATGCATGCCGCAACTTAAGAGTCCGCATGCAGCAATTAAAAAAAACGATCCCGCATGCTGCATCTAAGACCCGGCGCAGCCAAAATAAATAAATAAATAAATATTAAATAAAAAAAAAAGACTGGGACACACATGAAGTCTGATCCCTAGCTCTTTCCTAAGTACCTCCTGGTTTTCATTACCTCCAAGACAAAGGGAACCATCAATTCCATTAGATATGTAAGTGGGATATAGCCTACAGGCAAGGACCAGACTTGGGGTGTCTCTCCAGTTGTCCTAAGGTATAGCTCAAGATTAAATATAAGGCTGAGTGTCTGGGAAAGCACTAAGGCCTGTTACTTAGAGAAAGGTATACCCACGCCAGACTCCAGACCCAAAGACTAGTTTCAACAAGATTTGTGGGGTTTTTTTGGGGTTTTTTTTGCGGTACGCGGGCCTCTCACTGCTGAGGCCTCTCCCGTTGCGGAGCACAGGCTCCGGACACGCAGGCTCAGCGGCCATGGCTCATGGGCCCAGCCGCTCCGCGGCATGTGGGATCCTCCCAGACCAGGGCACAAACCCGTGTCCCCTGCATCGGCAGGTGGACTCTCAACCACTGCGCCACCAGGGAAGCCCAAGATTTCTGGTTTTATAGACTAGCTCACAGAATCCACCAGAAGCAAACAGACTGGAAGCCTATCAAGGGAGTTACAGTGCCAAAGAAACTCTAAGCCCAGATGCCAATGGCCAGAGACTTTTCAACTCCTAACAAATTTCTTAGGTTTCCAGACCCAGTGAATCAACCTTCATAGGGATAAAACATTAAAGCAGTATTTCTTACACTTTTATGTGTATAAGAAGCTTATTAAAAATATCAATTCTTGGGAATTCCCTGGTGGTCCAGTGGTTAGAACTCCATGATTCCATTGCAGGGGACCCGGGTTCGATCCCTGGGATCTCTGGTCAGGGAACTAAGTTCTCACAAGCCGTGAGGTTTGGCCAAGAAAGAAAAGAAAGTATCAATTCTTGGGCTTCATTCCTAAAGAATATGATTCCTTCTGTCTGGGAGTGAGCTCTGGCATCTGCATTATTAATAAACTTCCCTGACGGTTCACTTGCAGGTGACTGGGAACCCACACTTTGGGAAGCATTGCATTTAGGGAAATTATTAAATTCCTTAAGGACAGCAGGACTTCTTTTGTCCTTGTAGCATCTAGCACTGTGTAGGGCACAGAATGGGAGCTTGGCAGGGCCTTGCCCACTAGACCTGAAAAGCATGGGTATCCAAGGTTGATTTGGGAAGTGTGCAGACTGTGATTCCAGAGACTGATCTGCCCTGAGTCGTCCTCCCTGTCTCCTTGATTCTGTTTGTTCCTGCTTTGCACCTATTGGGGTGGCCTTATCTAGACACTGAGCTGGCAGTGAATATGTCTGGGATCCTCTGTCAGTGCCCCTTGTACAGGCAGAGAGTTCTGGATACATCTGTGGGCGTGAGGAGAGTGTTTACTAGGTTTCGCCATGTTTATTTTCTTCCTTCTACTGCACCTCAGACAGGGAGTGTTCTGAGAGCCTGAGTGAAGCAGCTACACTTTTCTAGTACCTTAGGTGACTCATGTGCCTCAACTCCACACGCCTTCCATCGAAGGCCTTGGAATTGTCAAGGTCAGGATATTTAAAGCCACATTCTTGGGAGTGCCCTGGACACTGCCAGCTCAGCTCAGGAAGAGGGAAGTGCTCAGAGGACAGCTGTCAGAGTTAGTGCCCACTGTTTATGGCAAGTCTGAAGCATATACCAGCCATGAGTATGGCCGTATGGTTCTGATTGGTCATGGCCAAGTGATCATAGATTTCTCTTTATTCATTCTCCTACATATTTAATTCAGCACCTACGTATGCCAAACACCAGGGAGGATACAAAGCTATGTAGACACGACCCCACCCCAAATGAGCTCACAGATGAAGAAGTGACATAGTGGCCCAGTCACAGGCAGGGTATTATAGGCTCACTAAGGAAGGGCATACAATTTGGAGAGATGGAGATGATGGTGGGGTGTAGCGAAATCTTCTGGGAGCAGGCTCCCGGCTGAATACATAAACTTAAGTATAAGTAGCCCAGGTCAACTTCAGCTTCTGGCCAAGATGGACTAACAGGGATGGGATTTACCCTCCCATCTGAGGCAATGGAAAGGTTGTACAAAATATATGAAGCAATCGTTATGGACATCAGACAGCACAGTGATCCTTGAGAGAGGGAGAAAAAATGAAATGAGCCCTGTGAGCGCTTCAGCCTAGTTCCTTGAGAGAGTTTCCAGGAAGCAGCACAAAGAAGAGGAACACAGGTGGAGTCCAATAGTCTTTCTGAGTTGGGGAGATGGACCAGGGAGTCCAGGGAGGCCAAGGCAGCTAGACTTTTCAGGGCAGAGTACCAGAGAGTGAGATGTGGAGAGAGGAAGGAGGATAGAGAAGAGAGAGAGACAGAGACAGAGATATCCAGAAATCTGCAGAGGGTTCCTTCAAGTTTTCAGCTGAGCACCGGTCAGAGCATGTGTATGAGGAAACTACCTGAGTCTAGAGAAGCAACCAAATAAAAGCAGCAGAGGAAACAATCCCTGGAAGTCACACAAGACAAATAATAGTTTTTGTTCCCACTATAGCCAGAATGGCAAACCTCATACATCACGAGGCATCAGATAGAGTGCTCAGAAGGGGATCACCTCAGTAGTGGGGAAAAATTAGCTCTAGACTAATGGATATTCTGGTCCCAACTAACAAAACTGAAAAGCAAGCCTCAAAAGGATTAAACTATTTCCAAGTAACTTAACTGTATCCCAGAACAAAGCTCAAGAATATTTATAGGAATACAAAAATATCCAGCACCTAGCAAGGTAAAATTCACAATGTCTGCCATTCAGTTCAAAATCACCAGACATGCAAATAATTAGGAAAATATGACCCATAACAAGGAAAATCAATCAATCAATGAAAGCAGACCCAGAATTGACACAGATGTTAGAACAAAGATATTAGTAGACAAAGACATTAAAACAGTTATTATATGCTCAAGAAAGTAAAAGAAATATTAAGCATGTTACGTAAAGGCATGGAAGGTATAAGAAAGATCCAAGTCAATCTTCTAGAAATGAAAATTATAATGTGAAATAAAAAATACCCTGATGGGATTAACATCAGATTAGACACTGAGGAAGAAAACACTAGTGACCTTGAAGATATAATTATAGAGACTATTCAAAATGAAACACAGAGAAAATAGACTGAGGAAAGAAAAAACGAACAGGGTATCAGTGGATCTGTGAGAAGACTTCTGGGAGTCTAATATATGTGTAATTGGAGTTTCAGGAAAAGGGGGAGGGCAGAAAATATATTTGAAGAAATAATGGCCAAATATATTCCAAATGTGATGAAAACTATAAACCCACATTTCCAAAAAGTTCAATGAAACCCTAGCACAAGAAACTGAATTTCAACAAGGGACGTCATAATGAAATTGCTTAAAATCAGTGCTAAATAGAACATCTTAAGAGTGGGCAGTGTGGGGGGAGGGAGAGACATTTTATGACAAAGGAACAAAGATAAACAATTTCAGCAGACTTTTTTTTTTAAAATAAATTTATTTATTTTTGGCTGCATTGGGTCTTCTTTGCTGCACGTGGGCTTTCTCTAGTTGCAGTGAGCAGGGGCTACTCCTCGTTGCAGTGCGCGGGCTTCTCATTGCGGTGGCTTCTCTTGTTGCGGAGCACGGGCTCTAGGCGCATGGGCTTCAGTAGTTGTGGCACGCAGGCTCTAGAGCGCAGGGTCAGTAGTTGTGGCGCACGGGCTTAGTTGCTCCACGGCATGTGGGATCTTCCCGGACCAGGGCTCGAACCCGTGTCCCCTGCATTGGCAGGCAGATTCTTAACCACTGCGCCACCAGGGAAGCCCCAGACTTCTTTTTAAAAACAATGAAACCAGAAGTCAATGGAGCAACACAGTTAAAGTACTGAAAGAAGAAACTGTCACCCTTGAATTCTATACCCAACAAAAAATACCTTTCAGAAATTATGGTGAAATGAAAACTTTTTTAGACAAAATGTGAAAAAATTCATCGTCAGCAGCCCTGCACTATGAGAAATGTTGACATCAGTCCTTCAAGCAGAAGGACACTTCTACTGTTGGGTTGGCCAAAAAGTTCATTTGGGTTTTTCTGTAAGATGGTATGGAAAAACCTGAACGAACTTTTTGGTCAATGCAATATATAGAAGTCTGGATCTACATAAGACAGTTAAGAGCAGTAGAAATGAGATGTTCCAACTAATAAATGAAGAGGGAATGGTATAACTAGAATATCACAATTTTAAAATTATTTATTTTTGGCTGCATCAGGTCTTAGTTGCGGTGGGCGGGCTCTTCGTTGTGGCAGGCGGGCTCCAGAGCGGGTGGGCTCTGTAGTTGCGGCACTTGGGCTCTCTAGTTGTGGCTCAAGGGCTTAGTTGCCCCGTGGCATGTGGGATCTCAGTTCCCCAACCAGGGATTGAACCCGCATCCCCTGCATTAGAAGGCGGTTTCTTAACCACAGGACCACCAGGGAAGTCCCAAGAACATCACAGTTTTGAAACCCCTACTGAATTAATGGATCTAGGCAATGAAGAACAATGGCTGATAGTATGACAAAGAGAGACAACCAGGTATTATACACATTGTTAGAGGCACACTTCACCACCTATGTGCTATCAAAAAACAAAAACAAAAAGATAATAATAAACCTGAATCTAGCCTCGAGATCTAACTACCAATTTACAAGGTATCTAAGGGGAAGAGAAACATGTTAAATGACGCCACTGTGTTTTAATTAAAAAAAAAATCTAGGCTTGGGAAATTCTGTAGGATAAACAATCAGATTGTTTTCATCAACAGAGAGATTGACATTTACACGGATGGGGAGCTACAAACTACAAGAGACTTAAGAGCCATGTCAATCAGTCACAAGGTATGGATCTTTAGATTCCTAATTCAAACTAACTAAAAAGGGACAAAAAAAAAACCAGGTAAGACATTTAGGGAAATGCGAACACTGACAGATATATTAAGGAATTACTGGAGGAAAAAAAAAGTTATCCAGGCCAAAGAGAGGAGGAAGATCCCTTCAGTGGGTGGGGACAGCACTGGCAAAGGCATGACCTCTTAGGGAGAGGGGCAGAGTTGGCATTTACAGGAGAAAAGACTCCTGCTGCATACGCGTCGTGTCCTCTGACCTCCCCCCCCCCCCCCCCCCCGGGCTAGGGCTGGCTGGGGTGCTCTGGTTTCTGAAAAAGGAAAATGCAGAATATTGACATGGAGACTATTTCTGTTGACTTCTTCTGGCCTCCCTGGGTGTAGGGACCACCTCGGGGGAAGAAATCTTGTTGAGGGCTTTCAAGGCCACCCTTAGCAACAGGGGACAAGCACCCAGCAGCCTGAGGGAGACAGAGGCTTTGAGCACTTCAGCCTCCTCCCACCTTCTCAGCTCTGCCTGGGGGTAGAAGACCAGGAGAGAGGAGAGAACTGGCATGAAGGAGAGGAAAGAAGAGAGGGAAGGAGAAGAGGGAAGAGAACAAGGAGAAGAGAGCTCAGCGTGCACTCAGATGCTTCCGAGTACCAACTGACTTCAGCCTCTAGACATTAGGTGGAACGCTACCCTCCTCCCCTCGTGCTGCCTGCAGTTCAGTCCAGAGACAAAGCTGCTTGTAAGGAGGGATAAAGGGGATGCTCCGGCCACAGAGATTAAGGAGTTTGCTCAGGTCGATGGGCAAGTTGAGATGACGAAATGGCTGAAGGACAAGCCCGGGGCCCTGACCCTGTTTTATCCACCATCACTCAGGATTGACCTTGTGCTCTGTGGTGCCCGTCCTGTGGTCCCTTGCTGCACCAAGTGCCCAGTGACAAGTAACAACCAGACTCTTATCAGCCAACATTACTGAGTGCTCACTTTGCCAGGCCCTATTCTAACTGTTTTACATATTAATTCATTTCATCTTCTCAACAACCCTTTGAGGAAGATACTGTTATTAAACCCATCTAATAGATGAAGTAACTGAGCTCAGAGAGCGTAAGTCGCTTACTTAAGATCACACAGAGAGTAAGTGGCCCCCCTGTAACTGAACCTAGGAGAGGTCTGGTTGCAGAGCTCGTGCTCTTCACAGCCACCCCAACAGCAGTGGTGACTTCGACACACTCCCCCAGGGGCCTGTCCACGCGCCTCCTTTCCCCCCTGGGCAGCTGAGGCCCAGGGCTGGAATCAAGGCTTCCCGGGGCTCTGAAGGAGGCCTTGGGGCCACACTGGAAAAGCCACCCTGTGCATAAAAGGCTGGGGGCCCCCAAAGCTGGGGAAGATCTTGCCCAAAACAAACTGTGTGCCTGCCCTAAACTGTTCTCAGCTGAACAGCCTGGATGCAGGGCTGCTCGGCCCATGATTCTTATCAGCCGTCCAAGAGAGAAATCTGCATCGTGACATTCTGATCCCAGGATATGAAGGGGAACTGGGGAAGGGGGTGTGAGGCAGCGCCGTGTCAGGAGGGCTCGGGCCTGGAGGGCCGCCCAGCCTAGCTCTCGGTGGGCAGCTGGGTCTCCTCCCCAGGTTCTGGCAGAACACCCTTGAACGATTTAGCCTGAAATAGCATAAGAACTTCTTTCCCATTTTTTCCAGGCTTTTGGATGAAATTATATTTTACAAATGACTCATTATTATATTTATAGCTTCTCTCCAAATGATTCAAATTGTGGTTTGTCGCCTCCCTGTCTCTCAACTCCCCCCAGCTCGACAGGAAGAAGTGCTGTTTACTGTACGGCCAGGTGTGGCCCCGAGAGCTGCTGGGCCCCCTATAATTACGTGCCCTGAGCCCTGACAGACACTCAGGCACATGGAGTCATGTGCAGCCTTTGTTCCAGCACGTCGTCGTGGTCGTGGTGGTGGTGGTGGTGGGGGGAGCTTGGGCTCGGAATCCGCCGCTGTAGGAAGTGCCTGTGTGTGCCGGTGGGGGGGGTGGTGGAGTGGGAAGGCTGTTCCCTGGAGGCTGTGACAGAGGGTGCCTTTGTGAGGGCAGAGGCTGGAGGAGCCAGAGCTGCACTTCCTCAGAGCACCCTGTGAGAAGGCTGGGGAGGGGGTGGGATCTGGGCCTAGGACCCCCCCCCCCCCCGGACGCCGGGCGCTATACTCCTTCCCCTCCCCCAGCCTCCACTGAGGAGCTGAGAGGGTGGCCGATGGAGGAGGTGGCGGCTCAGACATTTCAGGCTGTGCTAGTGTCTGCTTATTGACACTTGACGCTTTCTTGTGAGGAGCCACTCTGGCTCTGTGTCAGGAAGGATGGGGGGTGTGCGTCTGGTGCTTGAGTTCCCTCCCCCTTCCAGGCTCCGCTCCCCCGTCCGTACCCTCCTACCCTGGCTCCCCCCAGCTCCCAGGAAACTGTGGTCAGGTTAGTGTGAGAGCAGCTTGCTCTTAAACAGGCCACCTTTGAAAGGAAGAGTGGCGAGAAGGCCCCATTTGCACTGACAGTTTATTCCACCAGGTGCCTGTGGGATCAACGTCCCCTTGGTCTGCTCTCCTGCGTACTTAGAAAAGTTGAAAGCCCACAGAAGGGGACAGAAAGACATTCTGGAACTCACAGTGTTAGTCTCAGAGCCCTCACGACAACCCCCTGTCCCTGGGGTCCTTGGACCTCAGGCGTGGTGACCCACAGACGCCTGTGGCTGGCTGTGGGGTGGGGGCCCTGGGGCTGCAGCAACGACAGGCCGCCCGGGCGCCCGGAAGGCCCAGAGTTGAGAAGGGAAACAGGCCACCCTAGAGGGAGCTGGCTTCTTGGGACACGTCTGCAGACCCCTCCCTGTGCCTCAAGGGAAGAATTGGCTCCTTGATGTTACAGATTCTGCAGCTGAGGGGCAGCGCGGGGCAGGAGGCTGGGCCCCGACCAGGTCGGAGCTTGGAGTTGCACGCAGTCCAAGCCTCGGGCTCTGGTTGTGTCCCCAGCTCGTCCACCAGGGTTCCTTCGGGACTGCTTCCATTTTCACATCTTGGCACCGCCTGAGGGAGTGGGAAGGTGGCTCCGGAGGACGTGCTGTGGGAATGGGTGTGGACGAGCATAACGTAATTATTGGTGAAATCAGTGTGGAGCCTTAACCGGATGACTTCCATCTGGGCTGAGCCCGGTCCCTGTGAGGTGTGTGAGGCTGTCCTGAGGAGCAGCCGGGGCCCTAGACGTGGAGGCCTGGGAACCCCTGCCTCTGGGGTGTTCCATGCAGTGGGGAGGGGCCTTGACAAGCCCCTCCTGAGAGGGAAGGGAAGGCTGGGAGAAGGACCAGAAGGGGTCCTGGTGAGGTAGGGGTGGCAGCAGGAGGAAAGGGAAGGGCCAGGTGTGGACTCACCTGGGCTGTGGGTGACCTGAACGTCCTCCTTGGGCCTGAGGGACAGAGGGACTCTTGTTGGAGAGAAGTGCTGCCTCCTGCGTCCCGTGTAGAGCCGGGGCTGGCGGGCTTCCGACAGCAGCAAACCCAGCTGGTGGTCAGACTGAGGGGCAGCCAACTCAGCTAACTGAAGCCACCTTTGGACCACCTTCTTTGTGGGGTTTGTGGTCCTGTAGCCACCCTACTTGTGCTGGCACCTTTTCACCAGTCAAATTTTGACAGTCATGTCAACGAATTAGAGTACCTTGAAGATCGTTAGAAGATGCCGTTTTTGAATATGTGCTCGAGGGGTTCAACTCTCCCTGGCCTTTCACGTACCCCTCCCCCAACTCTGCCCCTGCTTGGAACCCCACTGCACGCCTGGTGGAGGTGATGCGATGAGCAGTCTGTGGGCAAAGCTGGATCCCAGCTCTGCATTAAGAGCGAATCGTGGAGAAGATGTGTCTTGACAAAATGGGCTTTCATGGCGGAGATCAGACTGGGAAGGACTCGGCTTCATTCCACCTCTAATGAGGATGATGGTTGAGGGTGTTGGTGAAAGATCAAAGTCATTATCTTTAGGTCGTATTTATGGAGTGATTTACTGTCTGCCTCCCTATTTTCAGGCAGCAACTTCCTTCTGATGTTTGAGATGTTTCTAGTTTGACAAAGTGGAATTAGAGGTGGATGAAACCAGCTTGCATGCACTCCTCAAACTGTGTTCACATCCATTATCTCATGCGGGGCGGCCTGTTCCCTTCTCCGTTTCCTTTATAAGGATATTGAGATACGGAGACTAGATAATTTGCCCAAGAGCACACAGCTAGTTACTGACTAGGTTTAGAGCCAAGGTCTGAATACTCCTTTTCCAGTGATGTCTCTTCTGTGGTCCTTCTGCTTTCCATCAATTTGAAAAGGGAGCAGAAGCCTACAGCCATGTAGGTGGGGTCAGCAGAGAGATGACTGAGAGCAGGTGAGGGTGCCCTCCTTAGCCTGGAACGCTGTGACAGGTGTTCACAGAGCTGCTGAGATCCAAGGTGGCAGAGGGAAAAGCCCCCATTTGTTGAATTAACTGCAGGTCTCTCTTAGGGTCAGAGTGAATGTTGCTGACATTACGTTTTCACTGTGGTAAAGTATGCATCATATAAAATTTACTACTTTTACCACTCTTAAGTGTACAGTTCAGTGACATTAAGTATATTTACACTGTTGTGCAACCATCACCACCATCCGTCTTCAAAAACTTTTCCATCTTCCCAGACTGAAACTCATACCCACTGAACAGTAACTCCCCATTCTCCCCTCTCCCCAGACCCTGGCAGCCACTATTCTACTTTCTGTCTCTAGGAATTTGAGTACTCTAGGGACCTCGTGTAAGTGGAATCATACAGTATTTGTCCTTTTGTGTCTGTCTTACGTTGACTTATTTTTTATTGGATCACCATTTTTAACTACAACTGGGATACAGATTAGCAGTGCTCCATGCCCATAAAGGGGTAAAAAAAAAAAAGAGAGAGAGAGAACAAAAGTGATTTGGGGTGAATTTCTCAACTGGGAGGGGTACCAGATGTAAGGGGGCGGTGGTGGGGAGTGGAGAGGGAGAAAGTGTTACATAGAAAAAAATGGCGTGCTTTATCATTCCAGGGGAGGGGTGCATCCCCCCTGGAGATAGATGCCTCTTTTTTGAGGATTATGAACCCTGATGGAGAAGCCGCTTTGTCTGGTGAGAACAGTGTGCCCCTCTGGGCATGCTGAAGGCAAGACAAATTGTTGTGTGAGAGAAATCCACAGGAACTTGGAGTTTGGATAGAAGGGTCTAGAGGAGAAGAGAGAGGTTGGAGAAGATAGTATAAGTTGGGACTTAGGAAATAGTGAGAAATTTTTCAAGGCTGGGAGATGGTGGACAGATTTTCTGGAGAGTAATGTCTACTAGTAGATTCGAACGTGCTTACTGTAATTCCCCTCCATTTCCCCAAACTTTAAGTAAATGTCTACTACTGTGCCCATTAGCCTGGTGGGAGTTGGAGGGGTGGCTGGTGGGGAAGCGGGAAGGGGGCATTGCACGGGTGATAGAGGGGTGCTGGGGGAGCACGGCAGCTACAGGAGGTGAGATGCAGAAGGAGGGGAGAGGCGGGCAAGCAGGAAATAGAGCCAGAGGTCGCCAGAGGAAGCGTTAACCTTCTGAGGGTCCTGCGCACACGGTCCGTGATGGAGGCAAGAGGCCAGAGGGACTGTGAGGCTGAGGGGGGCGACACAGTGATGGGGTCCCCATAGTTGGGATGGGGCTCAAGTCGTTTCTTGAATATTAGGGGCAGGCATTCCAGTTAGATAGCCTGAAGGAATGAGTGGCTGTGGATTTCTCTTCTTGGAGACATTCTGGCAAAATCTAGACAGGGCACAGCCTGGGTCATTAGGAAGCAGAGGCTCTCTGTGGCCCCATCAGCTAAGTTCACTGCCTCCAGGATGTCCAGATTCACGGGGAAGAGAACTGTTTTTCTGAGAGATGGAGATGGGGCTTAGAGCCAAACCCAAGCCCAGAACATGTCTTGAGCTTTCAAAACACCCTTCTCTTTAAAATCGTCTGAAAGCAGAGATCTGGGGCCGTGACTGTCTCTGATGGAGACAGATGTTTTTGGGACCTTCCAGACATAGCAGGAGCCCAACGAGAGGGTCTGGCTGCTCCCACCCAGAGATCCCAGAGGAATCTGGCATGGAAGGCGAGCTTCGTGTCACCGGGAACGTTGGAGATTCCCTCACCAGGTCCTGGGCTAAGTGTGGGCCGGGGATGGAGCCCTGCCTGGAATTACTGATGCATCCAGAGATCTCAGGACCAGCCTGCATGGTGGAGGTGGGGCCGACTGAGGACATTTCCCTCTGGTCCTCTCCAGCCTTGGCCCAGAGAACCAAGACTCAGGGCTTGACTAGCTGGATCCCATTTTGGTCCCAGCCCAGCATCCCTTCGTTAGCTGGGTCCTGGGGAAAAGGGCCCGGCTTGGCTCACACTTGAGGAGGTTTGCCAAATGTGTTAGTTGCCACTAAAAGCTTGTAAACTGGGGTGCAGGATGCTGAGGGGCCTGGGCTGGCCCGAGGATGTGCCGTTCAGAAGTTCCAGAAGTTCCCTGCAGGTTGGGAGGGAGGAATGTCGCTGCAGAATCACAGGCAAGCCTGTCCTGGGGCCGGGCCAGCTTTCCCTTCGATGGGCCCCTCTGCTCTGGGGGAGCTGTGTGTTCCCTTCTACTCAGGCAGCTTGGGAAAGACCAGAGGCCCTTTCAGGGAAAGGAGAAAGAGGGAAAACAGGCCTGAAAACACTGTAGTGAAAGCCTAATTCTGAGCTTCAGCTGCGGACCCAGGCCCAGGGCACAGATGCATTTTCTACTCCGTTATGAGACTGTGGATGGGTTCTGAAATAGGTTGTTTAGGGGAACTGCAGAGCCTCAGAGCTTCGGTGCTAGAAGGATGTTGAAGACCAGCTAGTACAGCCCCCTCATTTTGCTGGGAGGCTAATTTGAAACAGAATGGAATTTGGCAGGGGCTGGGATGCCTTTTTTCTTCTGAGGCCCCGTTTCCTGAAAGAGACAGTCTCCGAGATGAGTTGATTCCACTCATTCACTCAGTGGCCTCCTTGGTGCATTAAAAAAAAACAAAAACAAAAACAAACAAACAAACAAAAAAACGCTCAGAGGTCCAGATCTGGCTTCTTTGAAATTAACAGAGTTTGTGGCTTCCAGGGGGTTTTCAGTTTGGAGCCATCATTTCTGTTTGTTCATTAAATTGTTTGTTCACCACAGGCTTCTTGCCAGATCTCCTTTTGCACGTTATCAGGCTGTGCTTGTGAATGGCCCAGGGAAGCCAGAAACCGAACTCAGGAAAGGACTGGAATAAGGCAGGGGCTGGTATGGTCTGGGTGGGGGTTGGAAGATGGAGGTTGACAGGCCTGTGGTTAAGGGTGGAGGTCTGAGCACCCTCAACGAGGAGCCTTACAGCAACAGAAGAGACCTTGGTGCCGCATCTGTGCCGGGCTGGACGCTGGGGCCGCCTGTGGAAGCAGAGAGGCCGCCTTAAGAAGATGGCACTCGGATTAATAAGGGAGGGCTCTGAGGATAGGCAGGCCTCTGGTACAGGAAGCTGAGGAAAGAGGAGACCTGGATGCGGGACAGCCGGCTCTATCAGAAAAAGAGCAAAGAAAGAGACAGAGTAAGGGGCACGGAATGAAGTGGGGCCTGAACTGATTATAAGTTTTGGGAGGGGCCCAGGAGGCTGCCAACTTTGATCTCACTTTCTGGACAGGCCTTTGGGTTATTTCTTATACCCACCACCCAATCACCAGAGAGCTATCACCTTCTGATATAAGAAGCTCTTGGCAGACAAGTGAGACATATGCAGCTGGAATTGGGGGCAACACAAGCTGGGTGTGGGCTGGGGAGGGGACATACATATGCTGGTGGAGGAGAGGAAAGTCTTTCAAAGGCTCCTGTCTGGGGAGGCCAGTGGGAGGAGAAAGTCAGGGCTCAGGGCAGGGGCATTGTGTGTGCTGTTCCCATGGTCCCCCTGTGCCCGGCTCGGGGCCAGGCACACAGAAGGTGCTTACTGAATAACTGAATGAATGAAGTTGGTATCTGTCTGAACGCGTGGAGTGCTGTTCTCTTGAATCCCTATGTTAACTACTATTTTTCTTCTTCAGGATTTAAAGAATAATCAAGAATATTTGCCTAACTTGAGCCTTCTCCTTCAGGAAGGATCTTACCATTGGTGTGACAGAGGGCATTAGGCACTGTTCTGGAAACTATCTCAGCATAAAGACCCTCCATTTGGGGAGGGAGGGGAGACAGGAGGAGGGCCAGAATGACCTCTCAGGGTCCAGCTGGCTTTGTGGGATACAGAGGGTGGACTGAAATTCGCCAAGCTGTGCTGGTGATGCGGAGGTCATCGCAAGACGATGCATTAGCAACTTTGTTAATTGCATCATGTTTTTCTCCATGTGACAGCGCCCGGCTTGTGCCTCATCCCCAGCAGATAACCAGTGGGGGAAAATAAAATGGAACTCAAATCTTTTCTCTGACAAGGCTTAACTCCCGGAACTGGTTACTCTGAGAAACCATGGGTCACCTTCCTTGGACAATTTCAGGGCCCATTACTGTGGTTTAGGGAAAAGACACGGCACTGAGAGAGATTTCCTCCCCTCCCAGCTCTATGCCTTGCGGGAGGCTCTCATCCCCCAACTTCGCTTGGGCTTGGTTTTGGAAGTGATGGTTAATCATCTCCTGCTGTGAGCATTTCCTGGAAGGGCTTGGTACAGTGCTCCTCCAGAGACAGGGGGATGCCTGAGATGACCTCTCCAAGTCTTGCCCACTCTACAGTTTCTGCATCTCAGGAGGATCTAAGCATTTCCTTTCCTTCATAAGTTGTCAGAGTTAACTCCACGTGGGCGTGGGCCTGGGCTCCTTGTAGCTACACCACCCTCCCTCTAATATTTAAAAGATCTGTGCTGGTTCTTAGGGCCTTAAAATCATCGATTTATTTTCCTTGGCTCTGCCTGAAAAGGCCACATCGGTCTTTTTTTTTTTTTTTTTTCCTGAAAGCTAGGTCCTCTGGGCTAAACACAACCGCCTCTCAGCTCTAGAAATGGCTGATTTTCATCATGCCCTTTCCCGATCAAATTATTTCTTAAATTGCATTCCCCCCTGCTGGGTGTTCCGGGACACAGGAGCCAGTCCGTGGGGGCCCCTGGTGTTTCTTCCTCCCGGAGTACTTGAGGGAGAGCCTGTTTCTCCTTCGCACACTTTGGCCCGAAGGGGGCAGGCGGCCCCCGGCCCTGGGCAGGGGATGCTCGGGCGGCGCGGTCGCGGGCAGCTGCGACCCGGGGCGCAGACCGCGGGGCCGGGTAGGGGCGTCTCCAGCGCTCCTGAACGTGACCCACCGCCAGAACGCTGGGGAGCAAACCGCTGCGCCCCGGGGCCGAACACCGCCCTCCGCCGGCGTCTGGGGCCACCGGGCAGCGCCGCAGGAATGAGGCACCGTGGACCGAGGCCCTTCTCGGTCACGGCCGCGCCCCGGCTCGCGGGGCTCCGGCGCTCAGAGAGGCTCGGGGTGCCCCCTGGCCCGCCCGCCTCGCCCCCTCCCCTCCAGCCCAGCCCGGCGGCCTGGGCCCCTATGGGAAGGGCTGGAGGCGACACCGGGAGGGGGCCGGTGGAGGAGGGAGCGTTCCTGCAAATCACATGATTTTCCCGCTTATATAAATCACAGCTTGTTTTTCTCAACTGGCTGCAGACTTAAAGGTGCAGTGTCTTCTTTCTCTCCCAAGGGCAGGGATGCCCCGGGGTGTTTCTGACGGCCCCGAGCTGGCTGGAGGTGGCTTCACTAATGAGAGCGTCAGGGTTTAGGGAGCCCCCCACTCCCATCCCACCCCCACCCCATACTCGGGGATGTTTCCTTTTAGCTGGAGACCAGGGAAGGACGTGGAAGTATGATCACCAAAGGAAGCAGAGTCAACCCGGGTTGGCGGCGTGGGTCAGAGACCTCTCTGGAGACCAGCTCCCCCTGAAAGCTGCTGACGCCCTGGATGCCCCTGGGGAGCCCTCAGCTGAGGGGTCAACATGAAGCTGTCCTGTGGGAGATCTGTTGTGGCCAAAATCAGGCTTCCGAGGCTGACGCTTGTTATTCTGACCAGCCCTGGCTATTTGAGGCCAATGTATGTGGGAAGAAAAAGGAAATCAACACGCGTTGAGCACCTACTATCTAAGTATGAGGCACCGCAGGGAGAAATCTACTAGACCCATTAGACCGTCGTCTTCAAGTGGTTTATACTGCTTGGGGGTGATGAGATAGAGACTTGTGAGAGATTACATAGCACTAGCATGTTTCAAAGCCTGTTCCAGGCCAAACAGAAGAGTTACAAGGCAGTACATAATTACTGCCTGATGAACAGTACAGATAATGAGTCTTGCAGGCTTTGAGAGGAGGGCTGGCAGGCCTGAACTGAGAGGTGGCAGGAGGGAGGAGGGGACAGCCTCCTGGGGGCACTGGGGCCACAAGTGGGGAGGAGAGGGGAGGAAAGGAGCTTGGTGTTGGAGGGGTGTGTGCAGCAAGCAATCCTTTGCTAAACTGTGGAACAGAGGAGTGGAGGATGGGGCTGGAGGCTGGAAAGACACGGGGCCAGATGCAGGCAGCCTAGGGAGCAGGGCTGAGCGCGGACTCGATTTGATGAAGGCAGCCTGGCATCCAGTGAAGGTGAAGGGCAGGTACGAGGTGTGATGTTTCTGGCAGCAGTGTACAGGTGAACTGAAAACCCTGAGGGAACCAGCTGGAGGCTTCTGCGGGGACCAGGCAGACAGAAGGTTAACAGTGCTAGGCTGTGAAGAGAAAAAGTAGAAACGAAAAGTGAAGGGTAAGAGAGATTTTGAAGAAAGAATTGAGATCATTGAGGGATTGTGTATATGCAGGAGAAATGACCAAAAGTGATGGTGATTTTGAGCTTGGGATGCTGGGAGGAGGGGGTATGTGAGTGGTGAGGTGAAGAGCTCCTTTTAGAAATGTTGGGTTTGTAAGGGGAGTGGATCTTAACCGGGAACTGTCCAAGGGGCTGGAAATCAGAACAGAGGATCTGCACGGAGATGACCCAAGGGGTGAAATGACCCAAGGGGCGAAATGACCCAAGATTTTTTTTTTTAATTAATTTATTTTATTTTTGCTGTGTTGGGTCTTCGTTTCTGTGCGAGGGCTTTCTCTGGTTGTGGCAAGCGGGGGCCACTCTTCATCGTGGTGCGCGGGCCTCTCACTGTCGCGGCCTCTCTTGTTGCGGAGCACAGGCTCCAGACACGCAGGCTCAGTAGTTGTGGCTCACGGGCCTAGTGGCTCCGCAGCATGTGGGATCCCCCCAGACCAGGGCTCGAACCCGTGTCCCCTGCATTAGCAGGCAGATTCTCAACCACTGTGCCACCAGGGAAGCCCTGACCCAAGATTTTAAAGGGAGATAACAGAAAGGGAGAAGGAGACCCAGGGCCTGGGAATACCCACGTTTAGGGGGAGGAGCCAGTGGGGAGGCTGTGGAGGAACATACAGCCTCAGTGAGTAGTGTCTCTGCCTGACCTTGGCTACGTTGTTGATTCTCTCTGATCTGTAAAATGGGAGAAGCACACACAGTTATATTCTGTGCAGATTACGGGAAACACATGAAGCCTGTTGCACACTGCACGGTGTTTGGCACATAGCACGCGCTTAATCCCAGTGTCCTCCCTCTCTGCACTGCCCTTCCCACCTCACTCCCCCCACCCGCATTTCATTTAAGTGACTGGCACTCGAACAGGGCCTCTCCCTTCTTAAATTGTAACTGAACTGTTGTTGCTGTTGTTTTTCTTCTTACCCAAGTCGCCTTCATCTTCTTCTCCTTCTAGAAGAAACAGTCTTTGCGTGACTAATTATTTGAACCGGAGATACCCTCCGTTATAAAGGAAGGAAATAATAAATTTGTTCCCTAAGGATCTCTTAGCTGAAGATGGCCATTACCTCATTTGATCCTTCCAAGCTGCCCTGCAAGGTTCGGGAGGGCAGTTATTGTCAGGCCTTTTTGTCCCCCTGAAAAATGGAAGAAAGCTTGTAGAAAGTTTGATTATTATGTTTGAGAACCAACCACATGTCTAGTGGTACCCTCGAGTTCAAAGATTTCCAAACTTCGGAGATCTTTTCAGCCCTTTATTTTTTGGAAATAAATTTTACCAGGAGTCAAATCAGATACAGGCAACCGAGTTCTGGTTTCCGTGGAATCAGGAGGCTCTGATTCTCGATCGCTGGGCTCTGCTCCTACTGCTGGTCCCCAGGCCAGGCTGGGAAATGGGGCTGTGCTTCTGGGATGGCCCTGCACCCAGAGCCTCTGTCTCTACACTCAGCTTCTTTCCCCTCCTTTTCAGCCACAAACTTCCTGACTTTGAAGGCCTGGCTGGAGCCCAAGAAGGCTTCACAGACCCCTGGGTATGCCCATCATGCAGGTTAAGTGTTGTCTCTGGTGATGATGCTGCCTGGAGCATGAACCAGCTGAGCAGGACCAGCAGGCACTTGGACACGGAAGGCCTGGGGTGCTGTCTCTGGTCAGACACGATCAACAGCCACTCCTGGCGTCCCTGGTCCCAGGAACCACCCCGGCTGCTGTGCCGGGGTGCTCTGCATACGCAGTGTGCTTTGAGTTCTTATTTCCTTTTTGAATGTGTTTCTTGAAAAACAAACCCTTAGAGGTCAGAAAACAGTTTATGGTTTTCAGAACGGTGACTGGAAGTAAAACTATAGTGTAACCTGTTCAGCAGATAGTTTATATAAGCTGTGAAAGAGCCACAGGTAATGTCCTCTCACCGCGGCACTGTTTGTCACCCTGTTCAAAGCAGCCACCTGTAGGATTCATTTCTTTGAGTGCTACCATTTCCCCAAAGAGATAAGCATAAAAAATGATTAAAAGAATTACATGTGATTTTTGCTTTTAAAATAAAATCTCGGTAGGTTAGCATCCTAATCTTATAGCTGTTATTTATCTTTTCCACTGATTTATTTATTTGCGTTAGAAAGGTAATACACACTAATGGTAAAAACAGAAATGCAAATCTTTCTGAAGGGTGTAAAATGAAAAGTAGAAGTCCCCTCTCATTACCCAGTCTTACTCCCCTGAGACGATCAAGGTTAATGGTTTCTTATGACCCAGAAAGTTTTTATGTTGTGTGTGTGTGTGTACACGTAATATTTTAACACAAATGATCTGGTTCTGTGATTACCTTTCCCACTTAAATATATATCTTGGCATACAGGCCTATCTCAGTCTTTTAAATGATTGTCTAGCTCTGGCATTTCATTGAATATTTTATATAATATTCCCATATTTAGGTTGTTTCCAGTTTTTCCCCTTATAAACTGCTATAATAAGCATCTTTGTATAGATTGTTGCATACTTGTATATATGCTAGTGTGTATGTAAGATAAATTCCTAGCAGTGGAGTTAGGTGAAAGTACGTGTACATAAATTAAAAAAATTTTGTTCTGCACTCCTTAAGACATATGAAAAGACATAAAGCATAAAAACAGCTTAAAAACATTGTTAACACACATAAGTTCTCCTTTGTACAAGCCTGATCGCCATCCCTCTTGTTCTACCCCGAGGGTGCCAGGATCCTAAATTTGGTATTTATTGTTCCCATGCAATGCTTTGAATGTTTTTATTTATTTATTTTTTAATTAATTAACTTATTTGGCTGCAACGGGTCTTAGTTGCGGCACATGGGCTCTTCGTTGCCGTGTGCAGGCCTCAGATCACGCGGGTTCAGTAGTTGCGGTGTGTAGGCTCTAGAGCGCGTGGGCTCAGTAGTTGTGGCGTGCAGCTTAGTTGCCCCGCGGCATGTGGGATCTTAGTTCCCCAACCAGGGATCGAACCCATGTCCCCTGCACTGGAAGGTGGATTCTTAACCACTGGACCACCAGGGACGTCCCTGAATGTTTTTACTTTTACATAAGTAGTACTTTGCTGTATATATTCTTCTGATACTTGCATCTTTTCCTCAGTATTATATTTCTGGGAGTCTTTCATGCTGATACCATTTCAGTACTGAAGTTATTCGGTACTGAAAAGAATACCAAGTTATTCTTTTCAGTACCGAATAACTTCAAATTATATGAATACACCACAAATTATATATCCATTTCCTGGTTAATGGACATTAAAGGTGTACCAGTTTTTTTTCTGTTACAAACAGTGCAGCGGTGAACATTCTTGTGTATCTCTCTTGATTGTATATGTCTGGGGATTTCTCTAGGGTATTTGCCTATGAGGGAACAGCTGTTCACAGAATATGAGAATCTTCAATGATATTAGACATTGTTCTCCAAAGTGGTTTTACACTCTCACTGCAGTCAGTTACTGGACATCCTCACCAATACACTTGGTATTGTCCAATCATTTAATTTTGCCAGTTTGATGTGAAATGCTTCTTGTGGTTTTCGTTCACATTTCTTGGATTACTCATGAGGTTGGGTGTCTTTTCATGTATTTTGTGGCCATGCGTGTTTCCTCTCGTGTGAATTGCCTTTGCCCATTTTTTTCCTGTTGGAGTGTTTGTCCTTTGTGATCTCCGGTGGCCTCGGCCTTTAGCGGCTTGAAGCAGGATTTCGGTTACCCAGCCAGAGGCTGAAATCAGGCCGAGGCAGTGAGAGCGCTGAATCCTAGTAACTAGATCAGTGGCCAGTGACAAGGCCCTGGCCCATCGGTTTTGTAGAGATGAATTTCCTCAAAGAGACGGAAAATAGTGAAACAAGTAAAGTGTTTATTAGGAGGAAAAAGGGTACGTGTGGATACACAGGGGCGGGCTCAGAGAGAGAGTCACGCCCTCGTGGTAGTTTGAATCACTTGTATAGGGCATTTCTTCCGGGTTTCCTCTGGCCAATCATCTTGCTTTGCCTGGCGCTGAGTCCTTATTTGGTTTATCTTAGAGTCCTCCCCTGTGCGCGCGTGGGCATCTCTTAGCCAAGATGGATTCTAGCGAGGAGGCCTATGGGTAGGTTGACATCGCCTACTATGGGGTGGTGCCCCCTCCCTTTTTGATCCCTGAGGAGCCTTTCTGCGCATGTGTAGTCGGTAAGGTCTCCTTGACCTCAAGAATGAGAAATATGTGGTCTCTTTATCTTTTATCTGGGCAGAACTCAGCTCCTCTTTGCCTCTGCCATTACTGTTATCTTGAAGTGTCCACCGGAGGCGAAGTCCAGTTATTTACCGTATTCCTGTTGTTGTTTTTATCAGGAAGTGTAAACAGGAGGCTGGCTGTAAATGTCTAACCTGGAGCCCATCTATCTCCTGCCTCACTTTCCTTATTGATTTATAGAATTTCAGTATATTTTGTGCTTACTGGTCTGTTATGGGTTAAATAATATCTTCTCCCAATCTGTTGATTCTCTTTTCACTTTTTTAAAATTTTTATTTTTTATAATTAATTTTTATTGGAATATAGTTGATTTACAATGTTGTGTTTCTGAGTCAGTTATACATATATCCACTTTTTTAGATTCTATTCCCATATAGGTCATTACTTAGCATTAAGTAGAGTACCCTGTGCTATACAATAGGCCCTTATTAGTCATCTATTTTATATATAGTACTGTGTATATGTCAATCCCAATCTCCCAATTTACCCCTCCTGCCCTCCACTTCCCTCTTGGTAACCATAAGTTTATTTTCTACATCTGTGGCTCTATTTCTGTTTTGTAAATAGGTTCAAATGTACCATTGTTTTAGATTTCACATATAAACGATTTCATATAATATTTGTCTTTGTCTGACTTACTTCACTCAGTTTGACAGTCTCTAGGTCCATCCATGTTGCTGCAAATGGCATTATTTCATTCTTTCTGTGGCTGAATAATATTCCAATTTATATGTATACCACATCTTCTTTATCCATTCCGCCGTCGATGGACATTCAGGTTGCTTCCACGTCCTGGCTATTGTAAATAGTGCTGCAGTGAACATTGGGGTACATGTATCTTTTCAAATTATGGTTTTCTCCAGATGTATGCCCAGGAGTGGGATTGCTGGGTCATATGGTAGTTCTATTTTTAGTTTTTAAAGGAACCTCCATACTGTTCTCCACAGTGGCTGTACCAATTTACATTCCCACCAACAGTGTAGGAGGGTTCCTTTTTTTCCACACCCTCTCCAGCATTTACTGTTTGTAGATTAAAAAAAAAATTTTTATTTATTTAGCTGCGCCATGTCTTAGTTGTGGCATGTGGGATCTAGTTCCCTGACCAGGGATCGAACCTGGGCCCCCTGCATTGGGAGCCTGGAGTCTTAACCACTGGACAACCAGGGAAGTCCCATATTGTTTGTAGAGATTTTGATGATGGCCATTCTGACCAGTGGAAGGTCATACCTCATTTGCATTTCTCTGATAATTAGTGATGTTGAGCATCTTTTCATGTGCCTCTTGGCCATGTGTATGTCTTCTTTGGAGAAATGTCTATTTCTTTTCACTTTTCAAATGGGTGACTGAATGAACAAAAGCTGAACTAATGTAGTTTTTTTGTATTTACATTTTTGATAGTGTTAATTGCCCAGCTTAGACTTCGGTCAAAGGTGTATAAGAATGCCTGTTTCTCCACACTGCTGCCAACACTGGGCATTATCGGTTTTAATTTTTATTAATCTGATACCTGAAAAATGGTGCCTCATGGTTTTGATTTGTCTTAATTATGAGTAAGCCTGAACATATTTTCATAGGATTCTTTTTCTGTTCTTATTCTTCATTTCTTCTATTGGGTAGTTTGCTTTTTCTTAATTGACTTTCCTAATGGATTTGTAAGCGTTTCTGAAAGTTAAAGAAATTTGCCCGTTCTGCCATGTGTGTGCCTATATGTTGTACACATAGCCCTTCACTGCGGCCCACTGGATTAGGGAAACCTTAGCCTCTATAACACATTTACCCTCTTTGGCCCTTGAACTCTTGGCCACATTGAGCAATAAAGTAAAAAGTTGCAGTCGGAGGCTGTGGGGACGGCAGAGGGAGGAGTGTTGTTCTGTGTAAGTGGGAGCAGCTGAGGTAGGGAGCGCGCGTGTGCGTTGTGGACGGCCATCTGATATTGAGGCGGTTATAAAAATGGAGGCTGGGGAGAGAGTTTGAGTTGGGGTGACGGTGATGTGGCCTGCGTTCTTATTTCTTAAGAAGTGGAATGTTACTAATGCCTGGATGAGTAAGTCTGAGGTGTCTTGGGTGTAAGGTCGGATCTTAACAAAGGGCACCGCGAAACAGAGCAAAGCTTCAAGTGAGCTTTATTAGGGAGCGCTCCCGGGCGAGGTTCACTGGTCCGAGAGAAAGGGGCCAGAGAAGTCGCACCCGGGCGAGGGTTTGGGCAGAATTTATAGGGGAAGAAGGGAAAGGGGTGTGGTGAATCCGGGAGGGCACAGGGTATTCCTTATTTGGTGGTCTTTTCGGGTATCCTGGGGGACCGTTAGTCCCGCCCCTCGAAAGGCGGGAAGGCTGGGCCCGGTGCAAAGTCCCCAGGTCAGTGTCTGGAACTGGGTGGTCCGGAGAATTTCGGTCTGATGCAACCTGTGAATCTGATTGTGTTCCCCGGCCTCGGGCCAGTTGGCCTTACATTGGGTAGCTTGGCTACTCTTGGCTGGCAGTGAGAGTAGGGGATTGAATAGTTCTGAGGGTCCAGATGTGCCAGGCACTTAGCCTGATGGGAGGCGTTACTGGGTGGGGAAATGGAAGCTTGAGAAAGCTGATTTGCTCCAGGTCACTAGGCCGTAAGTGGCCAAGCTGGGTCTCAGCTCGGGACTAGCTCCCTCCCCAGGCCAGGTCTGTGCAGTAATACTAATGGTTCTACCATGATCAGGCTCAATTAGGGGAGGACTCAGCTTTCATAAAGAGATTTGTCAGGAGAACCTTCTAACAAGAGCATAAAATTAGGACATATTTTAAATAGATTGCCATCTCAACAGTGAAATTTCACATTTCTATGTTTTAATGTTAGTAATTGGCTTAAGTAGTCCTTCCAGGAGAACACAGGTAAATGAACAGTAATTATAATTGGACTCTATTGAAAAAGGTCAGTCATCTTAATAGTCCTGTTCACTCCTGGAAGGATGTTCAACACAGGAAACCAGCCATGAATCTATTTTCCCCTTCTTGCATTTGGTAGAATTAGATGACACTAGACTTTCTGTTCACTCATTTTTTCACTCAACAACTCTTCACTATGTGCTCACTTTGTGCCGTTTTGCTGAGAGCTGAGTGGTGAACAGAACTGACTCAGGTCCTGCCCTCAGGGAGCCTAGAGTCTAGTGGAGAAGATAATAAACAAGTAAACAAACAAATACTTAACGGTTGTCATCAGTGCTGTGAAGGACATTTGCAGGTGCCGTGACAGAGAATAATATGGGGACCACCTTTAGATGGGGGGAGCCCGGGAATGTCACATGCATTTTGTGGGTGATTGGGTACTAACATTTAATTTTTGGTTAAAAATCCCTCCTGTAATCAGCCTGCCTCTCAACAGTTTTCTTTTAGCACAGGAGAGACAGCAGCACTCTATGAAGATGAAAAGCAGGACATGGAATGATTTCTTCTGGGGGCTACAAAACTAAGACAATGACGAGGCTCCCTGGACAGCCTCTCCTGCTTAGGTCTTCTGAAGGGAAGTACCATGCACCCCCCTAGCGCAGTCTTTTCTTACTATCTGGGTGTGAATCATGATTTTTAATGGAAATCTCTTCCTTGAGGTAAATAACTACCACCCATCTTTTTTTTTTTTTTTTTTTTTGCGGTACGCAGGCCTCTCACTGTTGTGGCCTCTCCCGTTGCGGAGCACAGGCTCTGGATGCGCAGGCTCAGCGGCCGTGGCTCACGGGCCCAGCCGCTCCGTGGCATGTGGGATCTTCGCGGACCGGAGCACGAACCTGTGTCCTCTGCATCGGCAGGCGGACTCTCAACCACTGCGCCACCAGGGAAGCCCGCTACCACCCATCTTTAATGGGAGGACCTGAAAACATCTAAGGAGAATACAAATTCTAGAGTCTGTCTAGAAATAACATGAAAAATTCCTCTCCTGAGTTTGCTGCCCTTCAATAAAGCCGCTTCCTCCAAGCGCATCTGGAAGGTTTGCTTTCTGCTCCCCACCCCTTGCTCCCCTTCCCACCTGCCAGCCCAGCAAGGGCCAAGTAGCAGCACTCGGCTTAACCGTCTTCTTGGCCCAGAAGTCTCTGCCAAGCAGAAGTTTCCTCAGTTCATAAACACTTTCATTTTGGTTGTTTGAGCCATGATGAGAGCACCAGGTTTTCAAGGATATAATTTGATGACTGTGACTAGGATTCACCACCCATCTCCCAGGACTTTCTTAGAGAATTTTAGTTGGTGTGTTTTCCCTTTAGTTATGTGTATGTAGAATCTGGATGACATTAAACTTTCTCTTCACTCACTCAACAACTGTTTACTAAACGCACACTTTGTGCCATTTTGGTAAGAGCTGAGAGAGTGGTGACCAGAAGAGACCCAGGTCCTGCCCTCATGGGCAAAACACCATTAATCAAACCACCATCCTTAAGCAAAACACCATTACTTAACACACCTAAACAAATTAACGATAATTCTTTGCATTCACCTAAATCCTCAGTCCACATTCAATTTTCTGGTCTTTTATTTGGCCTGGAAGAGGGCCTCTCTTTCTAGCCATTTTTAAAAAAAATTCTTAGTGTTGCTTTGCTTTCTTCCTATTCCCTCTTCCTAAGCAAAGTAACGTATAGCTCTAGACGATTTCCATGTATTTGGTCACCTGTGGGAGAGATTTCACTTTTCAGGGAGAGGGAATAAAAGTAACCTGAGTCGGACGTGCACGCGATGGAAATCAAATCCTTGCCGCCATTAAACTGGTGTTTGGGGTCCATCTTGTGGCCAGAAGGTTCTTAACACAAACCTGGACTCCCGGTTGCCCTCTCGTGGCAATAGGCAGCATGACACCCTAGGACCCTTTCCCTGCCTTGTGTAGGATTACAGAAGTAAAGATACAGATGAGGAAGGGAGTTGAGTTAACTTTTAACTTAACAGCCATAAAGCAGATAGGACTCAGAGATGAGCCAGGAGAGTGCCAACACTGGCATGGCATTTGCAATTGCTGCCTGCTGCCCTGCAGGATATTTAAGAAAACCCCAAATATGAAAATCCAAATTTACAATTTTGTGTGGCTGCGGTATGAATATATGACATATTCTCAATTATTAGTTTTTGATCATTATCCTGTGTCTGAATCACAGAACTTTAGAGCTGGAAAAGATCTTAGAAATTAGTCAACAAAATTGTGTTGAAGTTTTACTATTAGCCTCTGTACTAAGTGCTGTTAGAGACCTAAGATGATTTAGATACGTATAAACCCTCTCCTCAAGGAGTTAAATGTGTAGAGGTAAAGACAGATGAATGAACAGGTAAATGCCACGTAGTATGCAGTGACAGTGGAAGACCATGCTTGCTGTAGGACAGAGATGTGGAATGGCCACTTCTACCTGGAGGTCAGGGAAGGCTTGAAAGAGAGGAGGTAGCAGCGGACTTGTGTCTTGCAGAAGAGGGAGTTTTCCAGGTGGGCTGGGTGAGGGTGGAGATAGAAGAGGGAGGCCTGGGCAGTTGGAAAGCACACGCAGGGAGGCGGGACGTTGCATTGGGTGTCCAGGTACTGCAAATACGGCTGTAGCATGGGGTGGAAGGTACATAGTAGATGCTCCATAAATCCTTGCTGAATGAATGAATGAGAGAATGAATGATGATGACGGGAGTGGTGAGAGAGGAGTGTGAAGAGGTTATGTGGGGGACAGATCATATGAACATTATGGAATATGTTGCATAATTATGTTCCAAAATTCATAAGGAATATGAACATTATGCTGGAAGAGGTGAGGGAGGGTGGGGCAGGGACCACTGAAGTGCTTAAGCAGTGCAGCTGCAGGATCAGATTGATGTTTAAAAATAATTTGGCGAGGATTTCCCTGGTGACGCAGTGGTTAAGAATCTACCTGCCAATACAGGGGACATGGGTTCGAGCCCTGGTCCAGGAAGATCCCACATGCCGCAGAGCAACTTAGCCCGTGCACCACAACTACTGAAGCCTGCGCTCTAGAGCCCGGGAGCCACAACTGCTGAGCCCACGCGCCACAACTACTGAAGCCTGCGTGCCTAGAGCCTGTGCTCTGCAAGAGAGAAGCCACCGCAAGGAAGAGTAGCCCCCGCTCGTGGCAGCTAGAGGAAACCCGAGCACAGCAACGAAGGCCCAACGCAGCCATAAGTAAATAAATAAATAAACAAATAATTTGGCTAGAGAATTCCCTGGTGGTCCGGTGGTTAGGGCTCCGTGCTTCCCCTGCAGGGGGCACCAGTTTGACCCCTGGTCAGGGAACTAGAGCCCGCATGCCACAACTAAAGATCCTGCATGCTGCAATGAAGATCCCGCACACAGCAACGAAGACCTGGTGCGGCCAAAAAAATAAATAAATATTAAAAAATAATAATTTGGTTAGCAGTGAGAAGGAAGCAGAGAACTAATTAGCAGGCTACTTTAATAATTTGGTGAATGATAAGGGCCTGAGATGGTGGAAATGGAACATTGAGGAAGGAATGGATTTAAGTACTATTTATTATTTTTATTTTACATTTTTTCCAGTGTTATTGGAACATCATTGACATATAACTGTGTTAGTTTAAAGCATACAACATAATGATTCGATAATATATGTATATTCAAAATGGTTACCATGGTGTGTTTAATTACCATTCACCACCACCCATAGTTACAAATTTTTTTCCTTGTGATGAGAACTTTTAAGATTTACTCTCTTAACAACTTTAAAATATATAATATTGTTAACTACTACAGTCACCATGCTGTAAGTTACATCCCCAGAACTTATTTATCTTATAGCTGGAAGTTTGTACCTTTTGATCACCTTCACCTAATTCCCCCACCTCCCACCCCCCCCACCTCTGCTGACTGCCAATCTGCCCACTGTTTCTATGAGTTTGGTTTTTTTAGATTCCACAAATGAGATAATACAGTATTTGTCTTTCTCTGTCTGACTTATTTCACTTAGCATAATGCCCTCCAAGTCCATCCATAAATAAAAGGATTTCCTTTTTTGTTATGGCTGCATAATAGTCCTGTGTGTGTGTGTGTGTGTGTGTGTGTGTGTGTATGTATATATATATATATATATATATATATATATATATTTATATACCATATTTTCTTTATCCACTCAACAACACATAGATTGTTCCCATGTCTTGGCTATTGTGAATAATGCTGCAATGAACATGGGAGTGCAGATATCTCTTTGAGATGATTTTGTTTCCTTCGGTATGTATACCCAGAAGTGGAATTACTGGATCACATGGTAGTTCTATTTATAAATTTTTTAAGGAACCTCCATATTGCTTTCCATAGTGGCTCCACTTTACATTCCCACCAACAGTGCACGAGGGTTCCCTTTTCTCCACATCCTCACCAACACTTGTTATCTCTTGTTTTTTTTTTTTTTTTTATAAATGTATTTTATTTATTTACTTTTGGCTGCATTGGGTCTTTGTTGCTGTGCGCGGACTTTCTCTAGTTGCGGCGAGCAGGGGCTGCTCTTCGTTGCAGTGTGCAGGCTTCTCATTGCAGTGGCTTCTCTTGTTGCGGAGCATGGGCTCTAGGTGCACGGGCTTCAGTAGTCGTGGCACGCAGGCTCAGTAGTTGTGGCTCATGGGCTGAGTTGCTCCGCAGCATGTGGGATCTTCCCAGACCAGGGATTGAACCCGTGTCACCTGCACAGATAGGCAGATTCTTAACCACTGCGCCACCAGGGAAGTCCCTGCCCATCTTTTAACTGAATTGGGTTTTTTTTGTTTTTTTTTTTTGCGGTACGCGGGCCTCTCACTGCTGTGGCCTCTCCCGTTGCGTGGAGCACAGGCTCCGGACGCGCAGGCTCAGTGGCCATGGCTCACGGGCCCAGCCGCTCCGCGGCATGTGAGATCCTCCCAGACTGGGGCACGAACCCGCGTCCCCTGCATCAGCAGGCAGACTCTCAACCACTGGGCCACCAGGGAAGCCCCTAACTGAATTGGTTTTGCTTTTGTTTTGTTTGCTATTGAATTGTATACGTTCTTTATATATTTTGAATATTAACCCCTTATTAGATTTATGATTTGCAAGTATTTTCTCCCATTCCATAGGTGGCCTTTTGATTTTGCTGATGGTTTCCTTTGCAGAAGCTCTTTAGTTTGATGTAGTTCCACTTGTTTATTTTTGCTTTTGTTGTCTTTGCTTTTGGTATCAAATCCAAAAAGATCATTGCCAAGGCTGATGTCAATGAGCTTACTCTCTATGTTTTCTTCTAGGAGTTTTATGGTTTCAGGTCTTATGTTCAAGTCTTTAATCCATTTTGAATTGATTTTTGTGTATGGTATAAGATGGGGGGTCCAGTTTCATTCTTTTGCATTGGCTGTCCAGTTTTCCCAACACCATTTATTTTTTATTTATTTTTTTTGTGATACACGGGCCTCTCACTGTTGTGGCCCCTCCCGTTGTGGAGCACAGAGTCCAGACGCACAGGCCCAGCAGCCATGGCTCACGGGCCCAGCCGCTCCGTGGCATGTGGGATCCTCCCGGAACAGGGTACGAACCCACGTCCCCTGCATCGGCAAGTGGACTCTCAACCACTGCACCACCAGGGAAGCCCCAACACCATTTATTGAAGAGACTATCATATCCCATTGTATATTCTTGGCTCCTTTGTTGTAATTAATTGGATATATGTGCATGGGGTTATTTGTGAGCTCTTTATTCTATTCCATTGATCTGTGTCTGTTTTTATGCCATTACCATAGTGTTCTAATTACTATAGCTTTGTAATGTAGTTTGAAATCAGGAAGTGTGATGCCTCTGGCTTTGTTCTTCTTTCTCAGTTTCTTTGGTTATTCAGGGTCTTTTGTGGTTCCCTACAAATTTTAGGATTGTTTTTTCTGTTTCTGTGAAAAATGCCATTGGAATTTTGATAGGGATTACACTGAACCTGTAGATTGCTTTGGGTAATATGGACTTTTTAACAATATTAATTCTTCTAATCTATGATCATGGAATATCTTTCCATTTATTTGAGTCTTATATGTCTTACAGTTTTCAGCTTTATCTCTCAGGACTCCTCTGCTCACTTCCTCCAAGCCAGACCCTTAAACACATTGGAACACATTTCCCCTTCCTCTGCATTGCCACCAAAATTCTTTCCATCCTTTAAGGTCAAGATTAAACTGTCCTTCATTCAACATTCCCTGATCCTTCCAGCCCAAACTTTTTTTTTTTTTTACTTTTCTGAACTTCTGTAGCACTTAACACATACTGTCCTCTTCTGTAGTAATTTTGAATCCATTTTATTCCCTCTAAGCCTGTTAAGGTAGAAAAGTTTTGTCTTATTTCCCTTGTTTTCTCCTAAGAGCCTAACAAAATGTCTTATATGCTGTATGCTCAGTGAATATTAGAGGAATAATTGATTATACAGAAATCCTTAGGAAGTAGCTTAAGGGGGTATGTGCTATGGTCTGAATGTACCCCCCAAATTTGTATGTCAAAATCCTAATGCCTGGTGTGATGGTATCAGTATACTGTAGTAGGTAGAGCCTTTGGAGGTGCTTAAGCCATGAGGATGGAGCCCTCTTGAATGGAATTAGGGCCTTATTTATTTATTTATTTATTTTTGGCTGCATTGGGTCTTCGTTGCTGTGCACAGGCTTCCTCTAGGTGTGGCGAGCAGGGGCTACTCTTCGTTGCGGTGCACGGGCTTCTCATTGCGGTGGCTTCTTTTGTTGTGGAGCACAGGCTCTAGGCATGTGGGATTCAATAGTTGTGGCACACGGGTTCAGTAGTTGTGGCTCACGGGCTTTAGAGCGCAGGTTCAGTAGTTGTGGTGCATGGGCTTAGTTGCTCTGTGCCATGTGGGATCTTCGCGGACCAGGGCTCGAACCCATGTCCCCTGCATTGGCAAGCAGATTCTTAACCACTGCATCACCAGGGTAGCCCACAATAGGCACTTTTCATCCATTGTTTCTGATCCTCAAAAATAATACTTCAAGGTAGGTATTATTATTATCCACCTTTTACAGGTGAGGAATATGAAGCTCGATGAATTTAAACATCTCACTCAGGGCCACATAGCTAATAAGTGCTAGAAATAGTCTTTACATTACTTTCTCACCCTTGCAGAGGGAGGGCGAGGTGGGGGTGAGGAATGAAGTATGACTGGTGGTGGCCTGGGGAGGCAGTGAGGGCCTGTGATGAGGTGAGCAGAAATAGAACCAGGTTTTGTGGGGCTGAAGTTTTTACAATTTGGGGGGCCCTTTAAGAAAAAGCATGCAAAAGTATGTACAAAATTGCCTATTTAGATACTTATTTAGGATGAAAAAATAAATCACAATGAATGACTGATACTTTGGAGACTCAGCATACTTTCTTCTGATTCTTTTTTTAATATATTAATTTATTTTTGGCTGCATTGGGTCTTTCTTGCTGCGCGCGGGTTTTCTCTAGTTGCGGCGAGCAGGGGCTACTCTTTGTTGTAGTGTGCGGGCTTCTCATTGCGGTGGCTTCTCTTGTTGCGGAGCATGGGCTCTAGGCACGTGGGCCTCAGTAGTTGTGGCACGCGGGCTCAGTAGTTGTGGCTCCCGGGCTCTAGAGCGCAGGCTCAGTAGTTGTGGCACACGGGCTTAGTTGCTCTGAGGCATGTGGGATCTTCCCGGACCTGGGCTTGAACCCATGTCCCCTGCATTGGCAGGTGGATTCTTAACCACTATGCCACCAGGTAAGTCCTTTTCTTCTGATTCTTTTTAGGCAATTCAGTAGAATTGCTCACATAGAAATACCTTATGATTGCTTGGCCTCCCCATCTAGACCCTTGACAACTCCAACATGCCCAGAGGCCTCACAGGTGAGTGCCCTGAGGCTGAAACTTCCTTAGCCTCACTGTGAATCACCTTTGGAGGTGGCTAGGGTGTGGAGTGAGGGATGAGGGAGAGATCAGAGATGGGCTATAAGTATCAAGAGAAAGATGTGTATACTACATGTTACCTGATGATTCTACAAAGTGAAGGGGTTGGGGAGAGAGTGCGAGGAGAAATGATGTTTTGTCTTTCAGACTTAAAAAAAAAATAACTCCACATCAGAACAGCCATGTTAAAATGTGAAGTCCCCCTTTCCACCCTCGCCATCTTGTCTGTTGCGTCAAGGAGATGGTTTAGTGAAAGGTACCTGGAAACTGAGTTTTGAAAATGAAATCGTCCGTCAGCAACAAAACATTTTTAATATTTTAGGGGTGTGTGTGTGTGTGAGTGCAGACACTTGTGAGAGAGGGAGAGAGGGAGAGGAGAGAGTTTTTAAGCAAGCCAGACTTCAATCTCTGATTTTTTTTCTTCATAACTTTTTAGATTGGCTGCTAAATCTTATTTTAAGCTAAATATAAAACACATCTTCACATCTGTACTGTGAAGACAATTATTCCCAATACCTGTTTACATTGATTATTTCTAAAAAACAAGGATGCTATGAGGAAATATCTAGGGCAGATATAAAGGAGACAGTTGAAGGTGGTCTAGGCCAAGAAACCTGTTTTCCTCTGTAATGCAGACTCCTTGCCTGGTTGTCTGTAAGCTTAACAATAGGCAGACCCGTGATGTTCTCTTGGAGACCTGTGAGCTGAGCTGGGCCTGAAGGTCTGGCCCAAAAGATGAGTCTCCTAGAAGGGAGAGGGATGAATGGTAGTCCCCAGGGTACAACCAAGTGAATGGGGTTGATTGCTGATGATAAGAAGAAAACAAAGAGGACGTGGGTGAGCAGAAGTATTTAATAAGCCTTGGACACAGCTTAACTGAAATTCACAGACATTTAGTAATAAATTGTCTACGTGATTTAAAAATTTTTAAAAATCTGTTTTCTTGCTCTATATTATTAGGGAAGAATTACTGCTTATTAGTCTTCAACAATTTAGAGGGACTTATTTTATTAGATCCTTTCCAGACAGTAAATGTCGCACTTTATTTTTTTTAAAGAGGAGAAAAGGTGGAGAGTTGGGGGTCTAGCCTGGTCTGAGGAGCAAGAGGAGTGGGGTGCTGTTGGGGCCTATGTGCATTGAATCTTTTGTAGGGGGGGACTTAGGTGGTACTTCGCTAATTAGTAACTAAAAGAAGACTGTGGAAGCTGTTGAGGACAAACATTGCCTCATACACTTTCTGTTGAAGGACACCTTGCATAGGAACTGGTCACCAACCCCACTTTCTCTGTGATTAGAATGGAACAAGTAGCACAAATGTGGGTGGAAAGGTGTGGTAGATAGAATAATGGCCCCCTAATTCCTGGTGTCTTTGAATATGCTAAATTATACGGTAAAAGAGACTTTGCAGAGGGAATTAAGGTTATGAACTTTAACATAGGAAGATTATCCTGGATTATCCAGATGGGCCTAATGTAATCACATCGTAATCACATGAGCCTTTAGAAGGGGGAGAGAAAGGCAGGAAAATGAGGTATGAGAGGTATGAGACTGAAGAAGAGGCAGGAGAGACTTGAAGCTTGGAAAGGACTCAAACCCTGGCTTTGAAGATGGAGGAAGGGGGCCACATCCAAGAGGGCAGCCTCTAGAGCAGCAAGGTGACAGCCAGCAAGGAAGTGAGGACCTCAGTCCTACAACCACAAGGAACTGAATTCTGCCAACAACCTGAATGATCAAGCAAACAGATTCTCTCCTAGAGCTTCCAGAAAAGAATGCAGCCCTGCCAACACCTTGATTTTAACCTGGAGAGACCATGTCAGACTCCTGATCTACAGAACTGTAGGATAATAAATTAGTTTTACGTTTCTAAATTTATGGTGATTTGTTACTGAAGCAATAGAAAACTAATACAGCAGGTCAGGCACTTAGTTTCTTTCATATATGTGTATATATATATATTTTTTTTATGTTTTTTGTTTTTTGGCCACACCACGCGGCACATGGAATCTTAGTTCCCTGACCAGAGATTGAACCCACACCTCCTGCAGTGGAGGCATGGAGTCTTAACCACTGGACCACCAGGGAAATCCCACTACTTAATTTCTTATGTCAGTAGTCCTTCACTTTTTGAGAGTCATAGACAGCTTTGAGAATGTGATGAAAGCTACGGGTCTTCTATCTAGAAGAATTCATATACACACAGAACTGAATATAATTTCAAGAGGTTCATGAACCCACCAAAGCACCTCTCATGGATCAGGTTAAAAACCTTTGTAGAAGGTAGTGTTTAGTGGAGACAAGCAGGGTACAAGTGGCTGCCTTGTAATCTCCCACCGAAGGCTGTCGCAGTACCCAGGAGAGCACTTAGCTGGGTTGCATTGAACTAATTCAGTTTCAGTGAAATGAATTTCATAGATAGTGAAGCTAAAAGGCCACCATCTCAGCCTGCTCTTTTACTGATGAGCTCCTTGGAGGGCACACTGTTGAGTGTGACAGTCAGTCTTCATCAGATAGCCACTGATATCTAGTGATTTGAGGATCATCCAAAGGTTTAGAGAATAATGAAGCATTGAAATCAAATTTTTGAGGTATAAACATTATTTAATAACTCATATATACACATATATGAAAAGAGCCTCAACAGCCAAAGTACTTATATGTAGAGGAATGATTGTCACTTGCTGCTCCTTTGGATCATATACATAGTGATACCACTGGCAAGAATGTATGAAGGAAGGAAAAAAATGAAAATCTAAAGATTATTTTTTTCAGCAGATTTTAATTTAATCTGGTTCACCTAAAGAAATTTTATATGACCTTCTTTGCACATAATAGGCCTTTAGTATACATCTGTTTATTTTAGCCATTAAAACTAGAATTTTAATATTGAGACAGACCTTTAAAATAATTCCTTTTTAAAGTGAGGAAGCACAGAATAGAAGGTGGAAAGAAGAGAAAGTATGAAGATACCTTTCTGGCTTTCCTTCCATGGGCTTTTTATGTAGGAAGCTGAAGTTCCTTCTCTCCTCCTTCCATGACCACAACCACTACCAGTTATTATTTATTGAGCTACTAATGTGTCAGATATCAAAACCATCATTATTAATCCTACAGCAATTCTACAAAGTAGATCTTATTATCCCCACGTGTAGATGACAAAAGTGAGACCTGGTGGGACTGTTATGATGTTTCCAAGTTCATAAAGCTCATTAATGCAGAGGCAAGAGTCAAACCTACCATTTTTTAGTCCAGAGCCTGTGCTGTTTCCAATATGCCATGCAGCCTCTGCAGGCTGGGAAGGAGATGACCACAGTGGGCTTGGTGAAGTACCAGCGGACGATCGGTGAAGCGGCCAAGGGAAGTCGGGGTGAAGGATGAGAGAGAAAGAGCAAAGGAAAGACAGAAGAGATGTGGCATATGCAGAGAAAGGTGGCTGGATGAAGGGTGGGAGTTAGCAGAGTGGTTTCTTCCACCAGCCATGGTCGATGGCTTGGAGGCCCTTCCTTGACCGCCGGCCAGGCAAGTGGGCTTTGAGGAGGTGTAAAGGGAAGACATTGATGAGTTGCTTGACTCCTTCAAAAAGGAGCTGTGCCTTGTGACTGGTTCCAGAATCTTCGTCCATTGACAGATACACTTTTTCCTGCCTGGGATTCTATGGTATGAACGGTACCATAGAATGGTAAGAACACAGTGAGGGTTAAAGGCATGTACTTTCTATTCATTCTATTCACTCAGCATCCTTGAGCTTCTTGGGGTTTGCAGTGTGCTTTTAGTCAAACCCAGGAAACATCTGCAGTATGCTGTCTTCTCCTTGCATGTATCTCTTGGTGACATTTAGTTTCAAACCCATAGGTTTAGCATTTCCTTGTTTCTTTGTGCCAAAGTTTCCAAAAGTGGAAACTTATTTTCTTACAGGATGAAAATATGTAAAGGAAACTAAGATACACGTTGCAGGGAAGATAAACAATAGCACCTAGTCTTTGAGACAATGATAATGACAGGGATGGGTGGGCGTAAATTTGAGTGGTTGTCCTCAGGTTACATTTCTACTGTAGCCTGCTGCAGGCTGATAGCCAGACTGACTACAAGTTTCAGACATGCACCATGCCTTTTTCCAGGTTTTCAACCACATTGTTCCAAAGCATAGCTGCCAGAGAAAAAAAAAAAAAAAAAGGAAATCCAATAGAAAATTCACGTGGTTCCAAATCCACATAATGAAAACCATGAATGCGAGGGGTGCTTATAGGTCTATGGACTTCCACCTAAAATTCTTTTGGGAAAAGTATCAATTTTAGAATATAAAAATAGACATGAATGATGGTTATGGTTGTTGTATTTTTAAATTTTTAATTCCTTAATTTAAAATCATCACTAATTATTTTTAATTTTTCTTCCAGTTTTATTTTGATATTATTGACATACAGCACTGTATATGTTTAAGGTAGAATGATTTGACTTACGTATATCATGAAATGATGATCACAATATGTTTAGTGAACATCCATCATCTTATATAGGTACAAAATTAAAGACATAGGGGCTTCCCTGGTGGCGCAGTAGTTGAGAGTCCACCTGCCGATGCAGGGGACATGGGTTCGTGCCCCAGTCTGGGAATATCCCACATGCCGCGGAGCAGCTGGGCCCATGAGCCATGGCCGCTGAGCCTGCGCGTCCGGAGCCTGTGCTCTGCAACGGGAGAGGCCGCAACAGTGAGAGGCCCGCGTACCACAAAAAAAAAAAAAAAAAATTAAAGACATAGAAAAAAGAAAAAAAAATTTTTTTTGTTAGGATAACTCAGGATTTACTCTCTTAACAATTTTCATATATAACATAGAGCAGTGCTAATTGTATTTATCATGGTGTACATTACATCCCTAGTTCTTGTTTATCTTATAACTGGGAGTTTGTACCTTTTGACTGCTTTCATCCAATTCCCCCTCCCTTCTCACCCACCTCTGGTAACTACAAATCTGATCTCTTTTTCTATAAGTTTGTATGTTTGTTTGCTTTTAAAGTATAATTGACCTACGACACTATGTTATTCCCTGTGACACAACATAGTGATCTTTTTCTCTGCATTTCAAAATGATCACCACAATAAGTCTAGTTATGATTTGTCACCATACAAAGATAATCCTTAGTTATTGACTATATTCCCCACACTGTACATTTCATACTCATGACTCATTTATTTTGCACTTTTAAGTTTGTACCTCTTAATCTCCCTCATCTATTTCTTTCTTCCCTCCACCGCCTTCTCCTCTGGTAACCACCTGTTTGTTCTCTGCATCTATGACTCTGTTTCTGTTTTGTTATGTGTGTTCATTTGTTTTGTTTTTTAGATTCCGCATATAAGTGAACTCATACAGTATTTGTCTTGAAGAGGGAATTTGGCAATATCTAAGAAAACTACATATGAATTTACCCTTTGACCCAATTCTGTAGGAATTTATCCTGAAGAACCATCTCCAACAATACAAAACTACATATGCGTAAGATTATATGTCGCAGTGTACTTGTAATTGCAAAATGTTGGAGCTAACCTCAATATGTATACATAGGAGACAGACTGAATATACATACTAGAGTGCTATACCCATAATAGACTACCAGGCAGCTTTTATGGAGTGATTTTCAGGATTTACTGTTCAGTGAAAAAAGCAAAGAACAAAAAAGAATAAATAGTATGCTACATTTGGGGTAAGAAATAAGGAGAAATAGGGCTTCCCTGGTGGCGCAGTGGTTAAGAATCCACCTGCCAGTGCAGGGGACACAGGTTCGAGCCCTGGTCTGGGAAGATCCCACATGCCGCAGAGCAGCTAAGCCCGTGCACCACAACTACTGAGCCTGTGTGCCATAGCTCCTCAAGCCCGGGCGCCTAGAGCCCGTGCTCTGCAACAAGAGAAGCCACTGCAATGAGAAGCCCATGCACCACAACGAAGAGTAGCCCCCGCTCCCCACCACTGGAGAAAGCCTGCACACAGCAACAAAGACCCAACGCAGCCAAAAATAAATAAATAAAATAAATAAATTAAAAAAAAACCTTTACAAATAAGGGGAAATAATATACCTGTATCTGCTCATTTTTTACAAAATGATATATTGAAAGAATAAACCAGAAACGAATGAAATTTACCTAGAGGGAGAGTGGGAACAGAGTGGAAGGAATATAAGAGATAATGACACTTCTCTGGATAAGCATTTGTGTACAGTTTTGACTTTAGAACCATGATTTTTTGGGTCTCCTACTTTAGTTTGTTATAAGGATAGCCAGACAGGTAAAATGTGGTATAATGTATCTATTATGCTGTTTAAGCTAAAGGTCTACATCTTTCTTTAAGGAAGTGGGATATTTTCCAAGGTACTCACTTTTCCAAATTTAAGTAGAAATGTGTGGACCTTAGCTCCATTCTTGGCATTAATGTAATTGAGTGACACCTTGTACTTTTCTGTGTCCAACTTGTCAACCTAGGGATTGACTACTCTTGAGTCAGAAATGTGCTTTATCAGTTGTGATGCTCTTGGCCAAAAGTAATAGAAAATCCAGTTCAAATTTGTTTAAACATTTACTATCTTATATAACAATCTGGAGAAAGGGCATGTCCTCAGTGACCTCATCAAGGACCTACGTTCCTTCCATCTTTCTGTTTTTTTTTGGTCATCCTCAGCATGTTACCTTTTCCTCTGAAGTTGCCTTCTTTCATGATTCCAGGTTGTCTGCCACAGCTTCAGGGGTTGACAACACCAGGAAACAGGAAATGAACTGTGCCTATCATGTGTTCCTTTTAAAGAGCAACTTTCTTAGAAGGCCTCCAGCATATTTCCCCTTGGCATCTCATTGGCAGAGTTGGCAAGGGAAATGGCAATTATCATGAATCACTTAGAATAATCAAGATTAATCCTCTTAGGCTGAGGAGGAAGTATAGTAATGCATTTGGACACTGATATCTAACAAATAAAACAAATACCTAAAACAAATAAAATTTTCCACAAGAATGGAAGAAGGGAGAAGGGGGACTGATATTGGATATAGTGCCACATCCCCTCGCCCAATGAGTGATGGTGATGGTAGGTAGCTATATGGTGCGGTAAATGGTCCTTTAGGGAAAAAAATCTGTGCACAAAGCAAGTTCCCTTAGAAGAAGATGTGACCTGGCAGACAATTATCAGCATCTCTCATATATTATTATTATTATTATCATCATTATTATTATTATTTTGGCCATACCTCGCGGCATGTGGGATCTTAGCTCCCGACCAGGGATCCAACCCGCGCCCCCTGCAGTGGAAGTGCGGAGTCTTAACTGCTGGACCACCAGGGAAGTCCATGTCATATATTAACAGTTGTTGCATCAATTAACTAGTGATGAATGTGATTATCTGATGGGAACATTATTTTTAAAATTTATTCCAAAATAACAACTTTTTGTTAAATTATATAAATATATAATTCTTGTAAAGAAGTTAAACCATAAACTAAGAAAATAATTGCAGTTGTAAAGAGGAAGGAGTAGTATGTTTATTTACTACAATGGAGTGATCTTCAGGTCTACTGGTAAGTTAAAAAGCAAGGAGGGATTTGAAATTAAGAAAAAAAATTCTGTTAAATTACATGAATCTTTGTAAAGGACAGTAATGAAGGCTGGAGGCCTAAGTAAGTCATGATGAAACACTGATACTAGACAGTTATAACATTGTATGAAAACAGTTATAAATGCATCTGTAATACCTCTTTTTTTAAAAAAAATAAATTTATTTATTTATTTTTGGCTGTGTTGGGTCTTCGTTGCTGCACACGGGCTTTCTCTAGTTGCGGACAGCGGGGGCTACTCTTTGTTGTGGTGCGCGGGCTTCTCATTGCCGTGGCTTCTCTTGTTGCGGAGCGTGGACTCTAGGCACGTGCGCTTCAGTAGTTGTGGCACACGGGCTCAGTAGCTGTGACACGCAGGCTCTAGAGCGCAGGCTCAGTAGATGTAGCACATGGGCTTAGTTGCTCTGTGGCATGTGGGATCTTCCCAGACCAGGGCTCGAACCTGAGTTCCCTGCAATGTCAGGTGGATTCTTAACCACTGTGCCACCAGGGAAGGCCCTGTAATACATCTTCAATTGATCTTGTACAGCAGATATTCCTTAACGTTTATTTTCCTGCCATACTAATGCTATATTGTTCCCCTTCTCAGGATCATAATGTTTTTTTTACTTTTTAATTGAAGTATAGTTGATTTACAGCATTATATTAATTTCAGTGGTAAACATAGTGATTCAATATTTTTATGGATAGGATCATAGTTTTTATTTATTTCAATTTTGGAATTGACTTGAAAAGAGATAGTATGTATCCAAAATTCCAAAATAAATAGATCAAGTTTCTAAAATTGAAAAAAAAAAAAGAATACAATTCCCTTTGCAATAGCATCAAAAAGAATAAAATACTTAGGAATAAATTTAAAATAAAGTGCAAAACTTATACTCTGAAAACTACAAAAATATATAAAAGAAATTAAAGAAGACATGAATAAATTGAAAGACATCAAATATTCATGGATTGGAAGACTTAATAATGCTAAGATGGATGGCAATACTTTCCAAATTTACCTACAAATTCAACACAATCCCTATCAAAATCCCAGTTGGCTTTTTTTTTCCAGAAATTTATAATTTATATGGAAATGCAAGGAATCAAGAATAACTAAACAATCTTCAAAAAGAAGAACATGGTTGGAGGACTCAGTTCCTGAGTTCAAATTTACTACAAAGTTACAGTAATCAAGACAGTGTGGCACTGGCATAAGGGTAGATATATAGATCAATGGAATAAAATTGAGAGTCCAGAAATAAACCATTACATTTATGGTCAACTGATTTTCAACAATGGTGCCAACACAGTTAAATCAGGGAAAGAATAGAAAAGTCTTTTCAACAGGTGGTGCTAGGACAATTGAATATTCACATGCAAAGGAATGAAGTTAGACCCCTACCTCATGCCATACACAAAAATTAATTCATAACTATGAATCAATCATAGATCGAAATGTAATAACTAAAACTATAAAACTTTTAGAATAAAACACCAGAGTAAATCTTTGTGACCTTGGGTTATGCAAAGCCTTCTTAGACATGATGCCCAAAGTATAGCAACAAAAGAACAAGTAGATAAATTAGACTTCATCAAAATAACAACAATTAAAAAAACCTTTTGTGCTTCAAAGAACACCATCAAGAAAATGAAAAGACAACAGAATGGGAGAGAATATTTGTAAATCACACATTGATAAGGAACTTGTATCTAGAAGATATAAAGAACTCTTATAACAGCAATAGAAAGACAAATAACCCAATTGATAATTGGGTGAAGGATTTGAACTGACATTTCTCCAAAGAAGATATACAAATGGCCAATAAGCACATAAAAAGATGCTCTGCATCATTAGTATTAGAAAATGCAAATCAAAACCACAATGAGTGGGACTTCCCTGGTGGTGCAGTGGTTAAGAATCCACCTGCCAACGCAGGGGACATGGGTTTGATCCCTGGTCCGGGAAGATCCCACATGCCGCAGAGCAACTAAGCCCGTGCGCCACAACTACTGAGCCCGCGTGCCACAACTACTGAAGCCCGCGTGCCTAGAGCCCGTGCTCCACGACAAGAGAAGCCACCGCAATGAGAAGCCCATGCGCTGCAACGAAGAGTAGCCCGCAGTGGCTGCAACTAGAGAAAGCCCACACGCAGCAATGAAGACCCAATGCAGCCAAAAAATAAACAAAAACAAACAAAAAACCCCACAGTGAATTAACATCTCACTCCCACTAGGATGGCTATAATAAAAAAGATGGGTAAGAACAAATGTGGCAGGAATGTGGAGAAATTGGAACTCACATTGGTGGTGGGAATGTAAAATGGTACAGCTGCTTTGGAAAACAGTCTGGCAGTTCCTCTAAATGTTAAACATGGGGTTATCATATGACCCAGCAGTTCTACTCAAGAGAAATGAAAACATAAGCTTACACTACACAGTAACTTGTACACAAATGTTCAGAGCAGCATTATTCACAATAGCCAAAAAGTGGAAACAACCCAAATGTCCATCAACTGATGAATAGATAAGTAACATGTGGTGTATCCATACGATGGAACATATTCCGCAATAAAAAAGGAACAAAGTACCGATACACATACAATATGGATGAACCTTGAAAACATTATGGTAAATTTAAAAAGCCAAACACAAAAGAACGCATATTGTATGATTCCATTTATATGAAATATTCAGAATAAGCAAATCTATAGAGACAGAAAGTATCAATAGATAAGTGGTTACTTAGGGCTAGGGAAGATGGGGGGATTGAGAGGGAATGACTAAGGCAGGCAGGGTGTCTTTTGGGGATAATTAAAATGTTCTAAAATTGTGGTGATTGTTGCATAACTTTGTGAATATACTAAAAACCATTAAATTGTACAGTTATTTTTATTTTTTATTGAGGTATAGTTGATTTACAATGTTATGTTAGTTTCAGGTGTACAGCAAACTGATTCAGTTATACATATATATATTTTTTTTTTTCCACAGATTCTTTTCCCTTATAAGTTATTACAGAATATTGAGTATAGTTCCCTGTGCTATACAGTAGGTCCTTGTTGGTTATCTACTTTATATATAGTAGTGTGTATATGTTAATCACAAACTCCTAATTGATCCCTCCCCACTTCTCCTTTGGTAACCATAAGTTTGTCTTCTATGTCTGTGGGTCTGTCTCTGTTTTGTATATAAGTTCATTTGTATCATTTTTTTTAGATTCCACATATACGCGATATCATATGATATTGTCTTTCTCCGACTGGCTTACCTCACTTTGTATGATCATCTCCAGGTCCATCCATGATGCGGCAGATGACATTGTTTCATTCTTTTTTATGGCTGAGTACTATTCCATTGTATAATTATACCACGTCTTTTTTATCCATTCATCTGTCAATGGACATTTACATTTTAAATGAGTGAATTGACTGCACAGTAGCATACCATTTATTTTAAAAGAAAGAATATAATTGCTTATATATCTAAAAATAGAAGGATAAACAGTAAAATGAATGGTTGTTTATATGGCAAGGGAGGGATAAGCACAGACAGGACAGGGGTAGAAGCTAGATTTTTTTCTAATAGCCTTTGTCCTATAGACTTGACTTTAGAACCATGTAAATATTTTATATAGTTAGAAACCAAAGTTAAATTAAAAAATATAATGGCTAAAAATTGAAATCAAGAATAAACAAATTAACCTAACTATGTATTGAGTTGGTGGCATAATCACACGAGGAATCTAACTGACTTTAAAACACTGTAATTGACTACACATCCCTATTAGAATATATCCTGATAACAAAAGGAGTTACAAAAAGCTCACCCCCGCCCCCAACAAATAACAGTTTTCAGTAATCATACTGTGGTGGTAGTGCCAAGACTGTTGCTCTGAGACTGTTGTTTGTACATGGTGGGATAAAGCAAATGAGTAATTGTTGTAGTTTAGGCATGGGTAAACGCAGATACAGATTTGAGATTGATGCGGGTAGTCCTGATTTTGAATTGGACATATTAGTATAAACTCATGTTGCGTTGTATCTTTAACCAACAATGACACATTTCCTAGCTCCACTAACTGGAAAGGTCTAGAAACAATGAACCACTCAGTAGCAATAAACATCTTTAGCACATTGTGGCCTCTAAAATAACCATTTCCCACTCAAACGAACCAGGGTTCCTTGGAGAAATGGCTGGTTCCATGTCTGGGGCAGGAAATGCTGAAGATGAGTCTGGAACATCTTGTCATTTAGAAGGCAAGGAAGCTATCAGAGACTTAGAGAGTTGTGTCAAAGGACTCAGGAGCTAATCAGAAGAGATTCCCACTGGCTAAAGACAGGACAATTTGAGCAACAATAAGAATGATAATTGAGAAGGATTAAACACATCAAATATTTAATTCTTTTTTACACATCAAATATTTAAATACATGAGTTTAAATAAGTAAATAATGATACTAAAATGATACTTAAAAAAAAAGACCTCTCACTGTCAATCTTTGATAGATGTGAGAGAACCAACTCATAATTTTGAAAATTGGTAAATAGAAAGAATTGTGTTCATCCTGCCTTTCCTATATGAACTGTATTTCAGGGGAACCAAATAGATTTGAAGGGAAGTTTCTTTGTCTTTGAAATTTTCTCCTTATAGAAGCATTTCAGTAAATAAGTGAATTATAGAATAACACCATTTTGTAAACCCAAATACATTAATGTGTCAAGGTAATGATTATCAATAGCTGCTAACAATATAAAAAGAGAGACAACTATAAACCAGAAAGATCGCCAACACCAAATGTTGGAGAGGATGTGAAGCAACTGGAACTCTCATACACTGTTGACAGAAATGTAAAATGGTACAACCACTTTTAAGAACTGTTTGGCAGTCTTTTTTAAAGTTAAAAAATCATTTTCACTCCTAAGTATTTACCCAGAAAAAATGAAATGCCCGTAAGACAATATGTATAAAAATGTTCATAGATGCCTTATTCATAATAGCCCCAAAGTGGAAACAACCCTAATATCTATAAACAGGAGAAAAGATAAATTATGGTACATTCATATAATGAAATAATACTCAGCAATAAAAAGGATGAACTAGTGAACTGATATATCAACAACATGGATAAAGTTAAAAGGTAATATGTTAACAAACGACACAAAAGAGTACATGCTGTATAATTCCATTGGCATAAAGTCCAAGAACAGGGAAAAGTGTCTATGGGGATGGAAGCGAGAAAGTGGTTGGCTCTGTGGGTGGAGGGGAATTGACTGTAAAAGACTCAGGAGGTAACTTTCCGGGGTGATGGAAATATTCTATTACTTGTTTTGGGAGTAAACTACATGGGTGTACACAATTGCTAAAACGAACTGAACAGTTAAGATTTGTGCATTTTATTTTAACCCATTTAAAAAGACAACCAGATTTTTTGTGCCTCCTGATGGGTGTACACAAAACTCACAAAATATTCTTGACAAAAACATTGAATCTGAAATCTGATCAAGCTCCTAGATCTAAGTATCAATTTATAGGAAACAGAGGGGACAAAGAAACTTATTTAATAACATTCTGGGGATGTGAGAGCTTTATTGTGGGGAACTTTATTGAAGTATGGTCTTTAGACTCCCGCAAGGGGCCCTACTCGCGCCCTCCTCTAGCTGCGTCCTTTCAGATGGGGCAGGAAGTCCACGGGACCAAGGGGATATGCCACTGCCCCTTCCAGACCATGTTCTGGCTCCCTAGAACCTGAACTTCTCACTTTATACAACCTATGCCTGCTTTCAGGGCTTGCGTGGGCCTCTTCTTTAGTTCATCTTCCCAAGGTTTGACTGTGCAGCCAGGGGTAGCTGTTTGAAGAAGATGTAGATTGAGCTTAGAGATGTGGGTGGGAGGAGGGGTGGGGGCAGGAGAGGTGGGCAGGGTGTCCTTGAGAAGGAGATGGAGCCAGGGGTGGAAAGAGAATGGGACAGCCTGTGGGCCATGGGCCAGCTCTCCTGTACAACCACAGTCCAGTGAGGAACTCTAAGGAGTCTGAGAACTCGAAATTCTAACTTGGCCTTCCAGGTCTAAGAGGGTTTATTTGTCAAGGAAGGATCATAGAACATATTTATCTGTTAGCTGGAGTTATAGCATTTAAATACTTAGATATATGGTATTTCGGGCTCCATTTGTACTACTGTCCCAGGTCTGTAAATGTTAGGGTCAGGCCTACCTCAAAACTCCTAAGCTCAAACAGCCCAGTTACTTCCCCAAATAAATTGCAAGAAAAAAAAAAAAGAGGAGGGAGGGAGAATCTATAGATTAGGAAATATGTGAACCGATTGGAATGTCTGGATCTCAATCTAACTGTAAAATGATGTATAAGATAAAAAATTGGAACACTGATTGGATATAATTGATCTTATGAAGAAATTGTTAGGATTTTTTCTTTTTAGTGTGATAATGGTATCAAGATTATGTTTTAGGGAATTCCCTGGAGGTCCAGGGAATTTAGGGCTCTGGGTTAGGGTTAGGGTTAGGGCTCTGTGCTTTCACTGCCAAGGGCCTGGATTCCATCCCTGGTCAGGGAACTAAGATCCTCCAAGATACACAGCACGGCCAAAAAAAAAAGAAAAGATTATGTTTTAGAAGCATCCTTGTCTTTTAGAGGTACATATTAATATATACATATATATATATATATATATATGTATATATATATTTATTTATTTTTGGCCGCGCCGCACGGCTTGCAGGATCTCAGTTCCCAACCAGTGAAAGCCTGGAATCCTAGCTGCTAGGCCACCAGGGAAGTCCCCGTATTAAAATATTTACAGATAAAATGTTTTGGATTTACTTCAAAAATTGGGGTGGGAGAGGGAGTGGGTTGGAATATAAACAAGGGTGTCAACTGAAGCTGAGTGGAGATACATAGGAGTTCATGCTCGTCTCGCTTTTGCATAACCTTGAAAGTCACTCGCAATCCCACCAGAGATTTCCATTACTAACATTTTGTTAAATATTACTTCTATGTGCACTTACCTATTTATATAAATAGGATCACAATGAACATGATGCTTTGTAACTAGCTCTTTTCACTCAAAAGTATATTTAGTCTCTTACTTATAAAACTTTAAGTTGTTTCTAATTTTTAACTAATATCATAACAAATCATTTTCTGATTTGCCTGATTATCACCTTTGAATTCATTCCTAGAAGTATCACTGCTGGTTCAAAGTATACATATTTAACATTTTGATATATGTTGCCAGATTGCACTCAGAAAGGCTGAACATACTTATATTCCCACAGGACCCTCTTTCACTTCTCTGCCAACACCAACCTTTGTAGCTTTGCTAATCCAATGAAAACATGTCATCTCATTGTTGGGATTTTTTGTATTTCATAACTAGCAAGAATAAAAATATTCTCCTATGCTTATTAGCCATTTGTAGAGTGTGTGTGTGTTGTTTGCTTGTTCATGTTCTTTACCAGGTTTGCCTGTTAGGGTGTTGAACCTTTTTATTGACATGTAAGAGCTCTTTGTGTATTAATGACATACATATTTGTCATATATGTTGCAAACATTTTCTCTTCGGTTGTTGCTTCAACTTCAATTATGGTATATGTGTGTGTGTGTGAGTGTTGTTTTTGTTGTTGTTGTTTTCCCATGTAGTAATTTTTTTTTTTTTTTTTTTTTTTTTTGCGGTACGCGGGCCTCTCACTGTTGTGGCCTCTCCCGTTGCGGAGCACAGGCTCCGGACGCGCAGGCTCAGTGGCCATGGCTCATGAGCCTAGCCGCTCCGTGGCATGTGGGATCTTCCCGGACCGGGGCACGAACCCGTGTCCCCTGCATCGGCAGGTGGACTCTCAACCCCTGCGCCACCAGGGAAGCCCTCAAATATTGTCTTTTTTAAAAAAATTATTTATTTTTTTGGGGGGGCTGTGTTGGGTCTTGGTTGCTGCGTGTGGGCTTTCTCTAGTTGCAGCGAGCGGGGTCTGCTCTTCATTGCGGTGTGTGGGCTTCTCATTGCGGTGGCTTCTCTTGTTGCAGATCGGGCTCTAGGCATGAGGGCTTCAGTAGTTGTGGCACATGGGCTCAGTAGTTGTGGCTCGCAGGCTGTAGAGCGTAGGCTCAGTAGTTGTGGTGCACGGGCTTAGTTGCTCCGCGGATGTGGGATCTTCCCGGATTAGGGCTCAAACCTGTGTCCCCTGCATTGGCAGACAGATTCTTAGCCACTGCGCCACCAGGGAAGCCCACATCATCATTTTAAATGGTACAAAGCATCCCACTAACTGCGTATCAGGGTAGTCAGTCAGACTGCAACTCTACATTCCCTTCCTAGATAACCTGCGGATGCTCTTACTTAAACTAGTATGAGTGAACTTCTCTTATCTGCAACAATATTATCCAAGTCTAAGAAGTATGGGTGTAATATATTTAACCTATCTTTTTTGGTGGACAAACTGAAATGAACTCCACCCAGCTTAACACACGTATGCAGTTTTGATTATTTCCTTTTAAGAACATCCTGGAAGTATAGTTGCTTAGTTAAAGTATATATTTTAAGGATTTTGATACATATTTCTAAAATGCCTGGGGAAGGGGGACATGTACCAATTTCTATCCCCACCTGCAATGCTTGTTTCACTGAACACTTGCCCAATGCATATACTAATTTCTTTTTAATCTTTGCCAATTTAATAGGCATTTAATATGCCATTTATATTTTTAGCTAATGTGGCTGAACATACCTATTTATTGGCCACTTTTATATATATCTTTTGACATATTTTTGTTACTCTTTTGCCGATTTTCAGTAGTTTAAAAATTACTAACATCCATACCCACCTTGACATCCTCTTTCCTAGTTCTGCCGCCTATCTAAGCTAATTTATGTACCTGATCTATGGATCTCATCTCCTCTTTTTTTTTTTTTACATCTTTATTGGGGTATAATTGCTTTACAATGGTGTGTTAGGTTCTGCTTTATAACAAAGTGAATCAGTTATACATATACATATGTTCCCATATCTCTTCCCTCTTGCATCTCCCTCCCTCCCACCCTCCCTATCCCACCCCTCCAGGCGGTCACAAAGCACCGAGCTGATCTCCCTGTCATCTCCTCTTTCTTTATGGAATCATTCAATCAGTTATTCTCTTTCTTGGCAGTATCTTTAACTACCAGGTTTTTTTCTCTTATACTAACAAACATCACTGTCTGTTCTCCTTACAGAGAAACTAACATTTTTCTTTCACTTGCCATTCTCCTCTGGCTACTGACCTTTCTCTTCTCCTTTACAGCCAAACTTCTTGAAAGAATTGTCTTCACATGCTGCGTCCACTTCATCCCTGTTTCTTCAACTCATTACAGATGATTTACATTAAGGTCTTCAATGCTGTCTTTGTTGCTAAGGTTTTAGTAACAGAATTATATCATATACATGTGAAAAAGCAGGACTTAAAATGGTTTTCCCCAAATATACTCAACTATGCAAAAAATATTTATGCAGAGAAAATAACTTATATGTAATATATGAAAATTTTAAGTTACTTCTGGATGACTGGTGAGTTTTATTTTCTTCTTTTAAAAAATATCCTCAGGGGCTTCCCTGGTGGCTCAGTGGTTAAGAATCCGCCTGACAATGCAGGGGACACGGGTTTGAGCCCTGGTCCGGGAAGATCCCACATGCCACGAGCAACTAAGCCTGTGCGCCACAACTACTGAGCCTGTGCTCTAGAGCCCACGAGCCACAACTACTGAGCCCGTGAGCCACAACTACTGAAGCCCGTGCGCCTAGAGCCCGTGCTCCACAACAAGAGAAGCCACCACAATGAGAAGCCCGCACACCGCAACAAAGGGTAGCCCCCACTCTCCATAACTAGAGAAAGCCTGTGCGCAGCAACAAAGACCCAACAAAGCCAAAAATGTATATATATCCTCAGGACTTCCCTGGTGGTCCACAGTTAAGACTGCGCTCCCAATGCAGCGGGCCCGGGGTTTGATCCCTGGTCAGGGAACTAGATCCCGCATACCGCAGCTAAAGATCCCGCATGGGGCAATGAAGATCCCATGTGCTGCAACTAAGACCCCGCACAGCCAAAAAAAAAAAAGTCCTCAATTTAATTAATTAATTAATTTATTTCAGTGGTTACCCTTGTTTATTTCATTTTAGTTCACATTCCTTTAGACTAGTTAACAAAGGTAGTTTACGTTTATCCAACAAATATCTGTTGAGAACCAAATGAGCCGAGCCTCAATTCAATTGAGATAAATATAAAATATGCCCTGCCCACAAGGAGGTCTCCAAAGTTGGAAGAACAGATATCACTAAATGAATCATAATTACTATGATAAATATGCAAATGTTCATAAAGAAGAGCATATTCTATCTTGAATGGGAGGTGGACAAAAGTCCCAGGGAAGGACTGTAAAGGACATAATACCTAAATGAGGATTTGAACAAAGAAAATTAAGGCAAGGAAGAGCATTTTTACCATTTGCAAAAGGAGCAGACTTGAAAAAGCATAGTACTGCAGAAATTAAAAGTTAGCTGGAACATAAATGGGGGAGTTTAGCATGGAGAGGGAGGAGGGTGGTAATTAATGTCCCTTTGTGGCCAGAATTACACTGTGATCACTGTTACAAGTGATTAATCCCACACACTCTATTTTCTGTTCATTACATGGAAAAAAATATTCACATTATTTCCCTAACGGAATTCAAAAATTCCTTTTGGGGAAAGTAATTTCCCCAAAATTTCTTCATCTAAAATCCTTATGCCCTTACCATATCTCAAGGGGCAGTCTACAATTTGAGTGTGAATTTTAAGTTCTCAATTTGTGGCCCCATAAAATGTCCTTAAACAAGAATTTTACGTTGATATTAGAACACATTACAGCGTTAATCAGAAATTCTTAACTTACATTTTCTGAGAGGAGGCAGAAAAGTAAAGTAAAGAAATGACAGGAGCCGCTGGGCTACTTCATTTGGCCGAAAGGCTGAAAGAAGAAGGGGATCGTGACCCAGATTCTCAGAGCTGGCGCTGCCTCCTAGGGCACGACTAGATAACCTGACAGGACAACTGTCTCCTGAAAGGGCCCTTCTTCCCTCTTCGCTCATCCCACATGGCCTCTGAGCATCTCAGACTGTCCAGTTAACGGCGCCAAACCACGGATAACCGCCAAGCGCCTCTGGTTGCCCCGGTAACAGCCAGCCACACCACCCCGGCTCCTTTAAATCTTCCCAGAATGCTGCGTGCCTTCTCCCATTCACTTCCGGGTTCGGAGGGCTGACTCCTGCTGGAACTAGGTGTGTTTGTTGGTGGGTTGCGTTTCCCAGCGGTGTGGGATTACCGGGCTGAGTGTGGCGTGTTCCCGCGGAGAGTGGTGGAGACTGTTTTGTTCTTTCCCTGTATTCAAAATGACTGGATCACTAAGGAAAGGCTATAATGTCCCTCAAGTTTTGGCGGCCCTGGAGAAGTGGATTTATTAGTTGCAAAAAACAAAGCTAGAAAGCACTTTAAAGTTATATGCAACTTCATTTGTTGCTGTGATTTATTTAAGCAGCTTCAAACAACTTACTATAAAACAACTATTTTTGCTTTAGAGAATGAAGGCAAGCACAAACAGGTGCAAACAAAACAAAACTCCCAAATTTCATCTTTTGCTCATGTGCATGATGCATAGTGAGCCCAAACCAAAACGTGGGAGTTTGGAGCATAGAAAGGTATGTTGCAGGGCCCAGCAAGGAGAAGGGACAGAGCTCCTGCTCAAAATACCCTGAACTCCCGGAAGGGTTTCAGCAAAGCATTTTTAAAAGCCAGGTAAGGGAGACTGGTTGCAGGGTATGTGATCAGGTCCTGCACAATTCTCTGGTTGATATTGAGATAATAGGGCGGTTAACATTATCAATCCTTAGGGGCCTATAGGGTCTGGGGGCTCATAATCATCAGGTAATTTCTTCCATTTGGTGGTGGTTTTAGCATCTGTAACTCAGGAAGTGTGCATCAGATACTGTTATCTAGGTATTTCAGAGGAGCTACAGCGAGGATATGGGGGAGGGGGTCCGTCCTGGGAAGGCCCCATAGAGTCCTGCTCGGTTACATATCCACCCAGAAACAACCACTAAAAACACTTTGCAGCAGTCTTCCAGACCCTCTCTGTGCATATAATAAATTTCCAGCTTGTACATGCTATTTTGTAGCCTAAAAAGCTTTTATGAACATATTTCATTTAAAAAACAACATGGTTGTATGTTTTCCATTGCACTTTTTGTTAAAACAGTTTCTATCCTTTTTGTTCTTAATTAGTATTGCAATGGAGAAATGAAAATCCTTATAGCTAAGTCTTTGCCCATGTTCTCATTTCTTTGTGGTGATTATTTTTCTCTTTTTACCTTAGTAATTTGTATTTGCACTTCCCTCTCTCTCTCCTAATGCCGTCCCATTCCACTCCTATGTCTTTATAGTATAAATGGATGAAGTTAACATATATGCCATCCAAAGGCTACTCAATTTTTTTAAAGTATACCTTTCTGATTATAAAGGTAATACATGCTTATTGTAGAACATTAGGAAAATTTGGAAAAATAATAAAAATATTCTGATACCTAGACAACTACTGATCATATCTTGGTGTACAATTTTCTAGTTTTCTCTCTGTTGCTTTCAGCAATGAACATTGAAAAAATGTTTGCTAATTTGGTGCGGGGAAATGAGCGCTTTTAATTTGCATTTTTTTGCTTATTCATATAGCTGAATAGTATTTCAAATGTTTACAGTCTGTGGTCCATTTCAGGCCCCATCTTTTCTATCTAGCCTTCCCTGAGAATTCCAGACTAATTACACTAACTTGAAATGGTCTAGTTTTCCATATGTGTATATTTTAGTCCTCTAACTAGATTAAGAGCTAGTTGTGTGGTCCTGGATTATTCAGTTTCGCTGAGCCCACTTTCTTTATCTGAAAAATATAATGATAACAATATTTATTTTGCAGGGTTGTGGTAGGGATTAGAAATAATGTATTGCAGGTGAGCTCAATAAAAAGTAGCTTTTTTTTGTTACAGCTTTAGTAGTCTATGTACATAGAAGGTGTTCATAATATTATTTTTCAAATGAGTAATCCTAGCATCTCACTCAATTTAGATATTTATTGAGCACCTATGACACATAGGTACTGTTCATAATCCTCAATGTCTCTTGAACCTTTATGAATTAGATACATTTCTTACATAAATCATATGCTCCTCTCAACCTTAGAAATTCTCTTATTATCCTGTTTCTGCTGCCATGCCTGGCCCATCATAGCAGGTACTGAATGTGTGAGTTGAACTGAGTAAATTTACTGGGAAAAGAGAAACACAAATTAGTTAAAACCTGTCAGGCAGTGATGAAGCCATAATAGGTATGAAGTACTTTGTACATTGGGAGATCAGGAGAGATTAATTTTGATTAAGGTATCTGGGAAGGCCCTGTGGATTAGGTAGATTTGATCAGGACCTGGATCATAAGGACTGAGGACTGACTTAAAGATGGAAATATGAGTTAAGGCTTGGAGTTATAAGTAAAAAGGTTGTATTTTGTTATGTTGATGAAAAAATTAATAGTCGATCTAAGAAAGAAATGGAAAATTTTATTTGAGCGAATCTGAGGATTATAACCTGGGAGACAGTCTTTCAGAAAGCTCTGAGCACTGTTCCACCCACTAGAAATCACAGCACAGTTAAAGTTGTTTTTGAGACAAAGTGTTATACGTCAAATGAATTATTGACAGAAGGAAGGTTATCTCCCAAGGAGTTATGGAGTAGTGGGTCATCCTGACCCTATACAAGATTAAGAAGGAATATCTTCTAAGGAGGTCTGGTTAATGCAGATGCACAATATACTGTAAGGGGGAGGGAGGAGGCCCAAACTGGCAGAGAAAAATTTTGTTTAAATTTTTCTTGCCTTGCCATAAAATATGAAATTTATTTCATCAATTATCAGAGAGTTATTTGGAGTGGCCAAAGAGTAGGGTGGGCGAATGGGCCTAGAAGAGGCAGAAAAAAAGTAGTTGGGTCTTATATTTTGAGGGTTTTGACGCGACCATTCATTATAATTGCAGCTTTCAAACGTTTCTGAAAAACAGGGCTTTTAATATGGCTTGGGGCGTCAAGAGAGAGGTGGATCAGAGGCTGCAATTAGCTTGCTGGTGGACAAAGCAGGGAGTGCGAAGATGGCAGAAACCTTCAGAGGGAGAAGGGTATTTAATGGCCAGTACTGATCAGGAGGTAAGGAAGGAGTGTGCACGAGTAAGCAGGGCTGCGGAACAAGGCTTATGGGGACGGCACAAGCACGCTGAGCGGTAAAGGCCGAGCCCACATTAGGCGGGTTGTAGCCTGCGAGGGTACTCGCTAACCCCAGCTCAGCCAGCAGGCGCTTGGCCCCGCCCCTTGCCCGCCTAGCAGCCGTCGCCCCGCCCCGTTACCGTCTTCCCTCCCGGCGCCTGTGGCCCAGCGCTCCTTCGGTTTCCGGGCTTGTGGACCCCAGCGGCCGTCGCCCGGCTGGCGCCAGGTCGGCTCGGCGGAGGGAGGGCCTGGGCTGTGGGTAGGCGGGAGGGAGGTTGCCTTTCCCTGTCTCCCCTCGGGCCGCCTGAGGCGGGCGGAAGCAGCTGCAAAGTCCGTGGGCGGCATGGCAGCAGCTCCGGATGAACGCGGCCCGGGCCCCGCTGCGGGGGAGCAGCTGCAGCAGCAACACGTCGGGTGCCAGGTCTTCCCGGAGCGGTTGGCTCAGGGGAAGCCACAGCAAGGGTTCCTCTCCAGCTTCTTCACCAACAACCAGAAGTGCCAGCTTATGCTCTTGCAGACGTTGGAGACAAGTAGGAGCCGTGAGCCTGGGGGCTGGGCGTCTGCGGAGGGTGCGGTGGGGGGTGTCTGAGAGCCGGCGGGCAGGGAGGGGCCTTGGTGCCGCTCCGCTAGGGGGCTCCGGGTTCAGCCCAGGTGTGTCGGGGGCGGGGTTCAGGCACCAAGTGCAGAGTTAAAGGCAGATTCTTGTGAGGGCGGGTGTGGGGGTCTGAGCCTCAGTTTCCATCAGAGGAAGCGCTGAGGCCCCTTTCAGGACTACTTTTTCTTGCGGCGTGAATGAGGAGTTGGGTTAGGAGTTTGCCCTTTCCGTCACGCGCACTGGTCTGACAGATCCTTTGATATTTTAGGTAAATTATGCAGTAATAGAGGAATTGAGAGTCCAGGTGAAGCAGAGTTTTAAAGAACCATGTTAATTAAGGCATACCTGCTGAAACTGCACAACTCAGATGGGATTTGAACCCCGCCAAAACTCAGCTTGGGACTTGAACCCGCAGGCTGGGACTCGAACCCACTGCCTTTTAATTGAAATTGCACTCCTGGTCTCAGGACTTAATGAAGCTCAGGTTCTTTATGTCTCACTGCAGAAGCAATTCGGCGAGAGGCAAAGTGATAGGTAAGAAGTAGATTTGTTGAGAGAGAGACACACACTCCATAGACAGAGTGTGGGCCATCTCAGAAGGGGAGAGGTCCTGGGAGATACACATTCCATAGACAGAATACAGTCTGTCTCAAAAGGTGAGAGCAGCCAGGAAATATGGGTGGTTAGTTTTTATGGGCTGGGTAATTTCATAGGCTAATGAGTGGGAGGATTATTCCAACTATTTTCGAGGAGGGGTGGGGATTTCCAGGATTTGGGCCACTGCCCACTTTTTGGCCTTTTATAGTTAGCCTTGGAACAGTCATGGTGCCCGTGGGTGTGTTATGTAGCATATGCTAATGTATTACAATGAGCGTATAATGAGGCTCAAGATCTACTGGAAGTTGAATCTTCTTCCATCTTGGGCCTAATTGGTTCTAACCAGGTTTTAACCAGTTTATGTCGTGTCCACAACAGCTCTGTCATTCTTTAAGGGTTGTGCCCTGCCCTCTTCCCTCCTGTTAAAAACAAGTTTTGCAGTCCTACCCTTTGATGGAAAGGGTTCTTAACCTTCATACATGGGTGGACTTCAGAGTGTAGAAATTCCTGACATGGACTATGAAACCGTATGTGTATGCCCCTAAGTGCATTTTTCTGGGGAGAGAGTTCATAGCTCCATGATATTCTCAGAGAGACCCACGATCCCAAAAAGGTTAAGAACCACTGTTGTGGGTTAAATAGGGACACCATCTGCTGACCAATTTTTCTCTAATCCCAGGGACATTGCACTAGAGATTTCTTAACTTTTTTACATTGCCATCTAAAGTTTACTTTAGATACATTTAGAAAATCAAAGACTTAAACTTATTGTTCCAAAGTAAGGTTACTGTTTCATAGCTGGCCAGTCACACTTCAAAAGTCAACCACCCAATTATTTTCCAGCCTTCTTGAGATTACCTGCATCTAGGGAGTCAAGGGAGGAGGAGGGGGAGTAGAGAAAATGATGTCATTGTATTTACTTTGCAAATATGTATTGAATGCCTCCTAGGTTCTGGTTTGGGCAAATACAGAGGAGTTGGGACCCTGCCTTTAAGATGTTTCAAAGTGGAATGCAGTGGAAAGAACATAGGCTGCAGAATTAGACATGGGTTCAAATTTTGATCCCTTGTTACGTATGGAAGAGTGATTTAACTCTCTGATCCTCTCTATCTTTATCTGAGGGAAAAAAAAAAGGGAGTGGGGGAGGGATAAAAATACCCCTTTTAGGGTTGTTGTGAGGAATAGATTTTATGAGTGTGAAGTGCCAGCATATCAGGAGCTGAGTAAAGAAAAGGTAGCTGTTCTTACAGTGGCAGAGCCAAAAAGTGGAGGAAGAGTTGATATAGGCAGGATATGAGGAGGGTGAGGTGCTAAACTTGAGACCCAGTACGAATTAACCCGCCTCAGCCTTTCAAGGGGAAGGCTGCTGGGAGAACCTGTTGGTAGTATTAAAGCATCAACTTGAAGCTGTAAAATCCTATCCCTGGGGCGAGTGTGATGGGAGAAATCAAACCTCAAGGGCGACCTTTGTTTTCTTTTTCTCCAAAGCAAATCCATTCCAAATACTGCAGGTCCTTTCTGAAGTACCAAACCAATGTGCTCCCAGAAATTTTTTTTTTTTAAGAGGACTGTAGGCTTTTGAATCCATTTGAACTTTGTAAGACTCTTAGTTGCTTGAATAATAATGCACTTAGTATGGTGCCTGATACCTGATATACACTAAGTAATATTATTAATAATAATTGTTTTATTGTTAACACTCTTAAGAGGGGTCAGGTTAGTAAAGCAGTAACCTATACCTAACTTTCTCATCCCACACTAATTTTACTCACCTGTTTTTGCTTTCAGCACTTAAAAACCTTGATTTTTTTCTCTCTTTTTTTTTTTTTTGCTTATGTCACGTAATTTGCTGTGCATTTATACTCTCAGATAGGACATCTATGCGAAAAGTTGATATTAGAGGCACTTGGGTTCATAATACTTTGCTGTAATTTTAGCAGGCACATAGATTCTTTTTTTTTTTTTTATAAATAACAACTTTTATTTGTATTTTTCTCTTCTTGCTTTTTTTTTAAGCATCTTTATTGGATTTTAATTGCTTTACAGTGTTGTGTTAGTTTCTGCTGTATAACAAAGTGAATCAGCTATATGCATATGTATATCCCCATATCCCCTCCGTCTTGTGTCTCCCTCCCACCCTCCTTATCCCACCCCTCTAGGTGGTTGCAAAGCACTGAGCTGATCTCCCTGTGCTATGCAGCTGCTTCCCACTAGCTATATCTATTTCACGTTTGGTAGTGTATATATGTCAATGCTACTCTCTCACTATATCCCAGCTTACCCTTCCCCCTCCCCATGTCCTCAAGTCCATTCTCTACGTCTGTGTCTTTATTCCTGTCCTGCTCCTAGGTTCCACTTTTTTTTTTTTTAGATTCCATATATATGTGTTAGCATATGGTATTTGTTTTTCTCCTTCTGACTTACTTCACTCTGTATGACAGACTCTAGGTCCATCCACCTCACTACAAATAGCTCAGTTTCATTTCTTTTTTTTTTTGCGGTACGCGGGCCCCTCACTGCTGTGGCCTCTCCCGTTGTGGAGCACAGGCTCCGGACGCGCAGGCTCAGCGGCCATGGCTCACGGGCCCAGCCGCTCTGCGGCATGTGGGATCTTCCCGGACCGGGGCACGAACCCGTGTCCCCTGCATCGGCAGGCGGACTGTCAACCACTGCGCCACCAGGGAAGCCCTCATTTCTTTTTATGGCTGAGTAATATTCCATTGTATATATGTGCCACATCTGCTTTATCCATTCATCTGTCGATGGACACCTGGGTTGGTTCCATGTCCTGGCTGTTGTAAAGAGTGCTGCAATGAACATTGTGGTACATGACTCTTTTTGAATTATGGTTTTCTCAGGGTATATGCCCAGTAGTGGGATTGCTGGGTCATATGGTAGTTCTATTTTTAGTTTTTTAAGGAACCTCCATACTGTTCTCCATAGTGGCTGTATCAATTTCTATTCCCACCAACAGTGCAAGAGGGTTGCCTTTTCTCCACACCTTCTCCACCATTTATTGTTTGTAGATTTTTTGATGATGCCATTCTGACCAGTGTGAGGTGATGCCTCATTGTAGTTTTGATTTGCATTTCTCTAATGATTAGTGATGTTGAGTGTCCTTTCAAGTGTTTGTTGGTAATCTGTATATCTTCTTTGCAGAAATGTCTATTTAGGTCTTCTGCCCATTTTTGTGTTGGGTTGTTTGTTTTTTGATATTGAGCTGCATGAGCTGCTTGTGTATTTTGGAGATTAATCCTTTGTCCATTTCTTCATTTGCAAATATTTTCTCCCATTCTGAGGGTTGTCTTTTCGTCTTGTTTATGGTTTCCTTTGCTGTGCAAAAGCTTTTAAGTTTCATTAGGTCCCATTTGTTTATTTATTTATTTTAAAGAAGATGTTGGGGGTAGGAGTTTATTAATTTATTTAGTTTTGGCTGTGTTGGGTCTCCGTTTCTGTGCGAGGGCTTTCTCTGGTTGTGGCGAGCGGGGGCCACTCTTCATCGTGGTGCGCGGGCCTCTCACTGTCGCGGCCTCTCTTGTTGTGGGGCACAGGCTCTGGATGCGCAGGCTCAGTAGTTGTGGCTTGCGGGCCTAACTGCTCCGCGGCATGTGGGATCCTCCCAGACCAGGGCTCGAACCCCTGTCCCCTGCATTAGCAGGCAGATTCTCAACCACTGCGCCACCAAGGAAGCCCCTATTTTTGTTTTTATTTCCATTTCTCTAGGAGGTGGGTCAAAAAGGATCTTGATGTGATTTATGTCATAGAGTGTTCTGCTTATGTTTTCCTCTAAGAGTTTGATAGTGTCTGGCCTTACATTTAGGTCTTTAATCCATTTTGAGTTTATTTTTGTGTATGGTGTTAGGGAGTGTTGTAATTTCATTCTTTTACATGTAGCTGTCTAGTTTTCCCAGCATCACTTATTGAAGAGGCTGTCTTTTCTCCATTGTATGTTCTTGCCTCCTTTATCAAAGATAAGGTGACCATATGTGCGTGGGTTTATCTCTGAGCTTTCTATCCTGTTCCTTTGATCTATATTTCTGGTTTTGTGCCAGTACCATACTGTCTTGATTAATGTAGCTTTGTAATATAGTCTGAAGTCAGGGAGCCTGATTCCTCCAGCTGTTTTTCTTTCTCAAGATTGCTTTGGCTATTCGGGGTCTTTTGTGTTTCTATACAAATTGTGTATTTTTTTGTTCTAGTTCTGTGAAAAATGCCATTGGTAGTTTGATAGGGATTGCATTGAATCTGTAGATTGCTTTGGGTAGTATAGTCATCTTCACAATGTTGATTCTTCCAATCCAAGAACATAGTATATCTCTCCATCTGTTTGTATCATCTTTAATTTCTTTCATCAGTGTCTTATCGTTTTCTGCATACAGGTCTTTTGTCTCCTTAGGTAGGTTTATTCCTAAGTATTTTATTCTTTTTGTTGCAGTGGTAAATGGGAGTGTTTCCTTAATTTCTTATTCAGATTTCTCATCATTAGTGTATAGGAATGCAAGAGATTTCTGTGCATTAATTTTGTACCGTTACTTTACCAGATTCGTTGATTAGGTCTAGTAGTTTTCTGGTAGCATCTTTAGGATTCTCTAGGTATAGTATCATGTCATCTGCAAACAGGTGACTTCTTTTCTGATTTGGATTCGTTTTATTTCTTTTTCTTCGCTGACTGCTGTGGCTAAAACTTCTAAAACTATGTTGAATAATAGTGGTGAGAGTGGGCAACCTTGTCTTGTTCCTGATCTTAGAGGAAATGGTTTCAGTGTTTCACCATTGAGAACGATGTTGGCTGTGGGTTTGTCATATAGCCTTTATTATGTTGACATAGGTTCCTGCTATGCCTACTTTCTGGAGAGTTTTTATCATAAATGGGTGTTCAATCTTGTCGAAAGCTTTTTCTGTATCTATTGAGATTATCATATGGTTTTTATCCTTCAGTTTGTTAGTATGGTGTATCACATTGATTTGCATATATTGAAGAATCCTTGCATTCCTGGGATAAACCCCACTTGATCATGGTGTATGATCCTTTTAATGTGCTGTTGGATTCTGTTTGCTAGTATTTTGTTGAGGACTTTTGCATCTAAGTACTTCAGAGATATTGGCCTGTAGTTTTCTTTTTTGTGACATCTTTGTCTGCTTTTGGTATCAGGGTGGTGGTGGCCTCGTAGAATGAGTTTGGGAGTGTTCCTCCCTCTGCTATATTTTGGAAGAGTTTGAGAAGGATTAGGTGATAGCTCTTCTCTAAATGTTTGATAGAATTTGCCAGTGAAGCCATCTGGTCCTGGGCTTTTGTTTGTTGGAAGATTTTTAATCACAGTTTCAATTTCGGTGCTTGTGGTTGGTCTGTTTATATTTTCTATTTCTTCCTGGTTCAGTCTCAGAAGATTGTGCTCTTCTAAGAATTTGTCCATTTCTTCCAGGTTGTCCACTTTATTGGCATATAGTTGCTTGTAGTAATCTCTCATGATCCTTTGTATTTCTGCAGTGTCAGTTGTTACTTCTCCTTTTTCATTTCTAATTCTGTTGATTTGAGTCTTCTCCCTTTTTTTCTTGATGAGTCTGGCTGATGGTTTATCAATTTTGTTTATCTTCTCAAAGAGCCAGGTTTTAGTTTTATTGATCTTTGCTATTGTTTCCTTCATTTCTTTTTCATTTATTTCTAAGCTGATCTTTATGATTTATTTCCTTCTGCTAACTTTGGGTTTTTTTTTTTGTTCTTTCTCTAATTGCTTTAGGTGTAAGTTTAGATTGTTTATTTGAGATTTTTCTTGTTTCTTGAGGTAGGTTTGTATTGCTATAAACTTCCCTCTTAGAACTGCTTTTGCTGCATTCCATAGGTTTTGGATCGCCGTGTTTTCGTTGTAATTTGTCTCTAGGTATTTTTTGATTTCCTCTTTGATTTCTTTGGTGATCTCTTGGTTATTTAGTAACGTAGTGTTTAGCCTCCATGTGTTTGTGTTTTTTACATTTTTTTCCCTGTAATTGTTGATTTCTAATTTCATAGCACCGTGGTTGGAAAAGATGGTTGATATGATTTCAGTTTTCTTAAATTTACCAAGGCTTGATTTGTGACCCAAGATGTGATCTATCCTGGAGAATGTTCCATGTGCACTTGAGAAGAAAGTGTAATCTGCTCTTTTTGGATGGAATGTCCTATAAATATCAATTAAATCTATCAATTAAATCTATCTGGTCTATTGTGTCATTTAAAGCTTGTGTTTCCTTATTAATATTCTGTTTGGATGATCTGTCCATTGGTGTAAGTGAGGTGTTAAAGTCCCCCACTATTATTGTATTACTGTCGATTTCCTCTTTTATAGCTGTTAGCAGTTGGCTTATGTATTGAGGTGCTCCTATGTTGGGTGCATATATAATTCTTTCATCTTCTTCTTGGATTGATCCCTTGATCATTATGTAGTGTCCTTCCTTGTCTCTTGTAATAGTCTTTATTTTAAAGTCTATTTTATCTCATAGGAATATTGCTACTCCAGCTTTCTTTTGATTTCCATTTGCATGGAGTATCTTTTTCCATCCCCTCACCTTCAGTCTGTATGTGTCCCTAGGTCTGAAGTGGGTCTCTTGTAGACAGCATATGTACAGGTCTTTTTTTGTATCCATTCAGCCAGTCTGTGTCTTTTGGTTGGGGCATTTAAGCATTTACATTTAATGTAATTATCGATATGTATGTTCCTATTAACATTTTCTTAATTGTTTTGGGTTTGTTTTTGTAGGTCTTTTCCTTCTCTTGTGTTTCCTGCCTAGAGAAGTTCCTTTAGCATTTTTAGCTGGTTTGGTGGTGCTGAATTCTCTTAACTTTTGCTTATCTGTAAAGGTTTTAATTTCTCCATTGAATCTGAATGAGTTGCTTGTTGGGTAGAGTAATCTTGGTTGTAGGTTTTTCCCTTTCAGCACTTTAAATATGTCCTGCCACTCCTTTGTGGCTTGCAGAGTTTCTGCTGAAAAATCAGCTGTTAACCTTATGGGGATTCCCTTGTATGTTATTTGTTGCTTTTCCCTTGCTGCTTTTAATATTTTTTCTTTGTATTTAATTTTTGATAGTTTGATTAATATGTGTCTCAGCGTGTTTCTCTTTGGGTTGATCCTGTATGGGACTCTCTGCACTTCCTGGACTTGATTGACTATTACATTTCCCATGTTAGGGAAGTTTTCAACTATAATCTCTTCAAATATTTTCTCAGACCCTTTCTTGTTCTCTTCTTCTGGAAGCCCTATAATTCGAATGTTGTTGTGTGTAATGTTGTCCCAGTGGTCTCTGAGACTGTCCTCAATTCTTTTCATCCTTTTTTCTTTATTCTGCTCCCTGGCAGTTATTTCCACCATTTTATCTTCCAGGTCACTTATCTGTTCTTCTTCCTCAGTTATTCTGTTATTGATTCCTTCTAGAGTATTTTTAATTTCAGTAATTGTGTTGCTCATCACTGTGTGTTTGCTCTTTAGTTCTTCTAGATCCTTGTTAAATGTTTCTTGTGTTTTCTCCATTCTGTTTCCGAGATTTTGGATCATCTTTACTCTCATTACTCTGAATTCTTTTTCAGGTAGTTTGTCTATTTCATCTTCCTTTATTTGGTCTTGTAGGTTTTTTATCTTGCTCCTTCCTCTGTAACATTTTTTTGTCGTTCATTTTTTTTTTTCTTTTAATGGGTGGTGCTGTCTTCTTGTCTTACTGGTTGTTTGGCCTGAGGCGTCCAGCACTGGAGTTTGCAGGCAGTTGGATAGAGCTGGGTCTTGGTGCTGAGATGAAGACCTCCGGGAGGCCTCACTCTGGTTGATATTCCCTGGGGTCTGAGGTTCTCTGTTAGTCCAGCGGTTTGGACTCAGTGCCCCCACCACAGGAGCTTGGCCCGATCTCCCACCTGGGATCCAAGATCCTGCAAGCTTTGTGGTGCATTAAGAAAAGAAAAAAAAAAGGAAGAAAGAAAGAAAAAAGGAACAGTACAATATCAAAGAATAAAAAACAAAATAAAATTAGAAAGATAAAAAATATATTAGGAAAAATAAAACTGTAATTGAAACAACTGCAACAGGGTAAAATAAAACCACAAGAGAAAAAAGAAAAAAAAAGGGGGGGGTGAACAAGCCAAAAGGAGAGAACAATAACAAAGTATAAAGAATAAAATAAAATTAGAAAAATAAAAGATTTATTAGGAAAAATAAAAATATAAAAGAATGAACAACAATGAATCAACAAGGTAAAACAGAACTCCAATGTAAAAGTGGAAAAAAAAAAAAAGCCTTGGCTATGGGGGTGGAACTTAGACAGGGGCGAAACTCAGGCAGGGGTGGGGTTTAGGGTGGGGCAGGACCTAGGCAGGTTGGGAGTGATGTTTGACCGTGGCTGCTTAGGACCTGCCCGCGGAAGGGGAGAGGCAGCACGTCAAAAGGATGGCCTCTGGAGTGTGGAGTTCCGGAGTTTGGAGGTAGGGTGCTGAGTGAGGGTGTGTGGGTGGGGTTTAGGTCCATTGCGTTGGAGGGGGTCTCAGAGGGTGTCTCTGAGTGTAGAGGTGGGGCCCTGGGTGTGGGTATAGGGGTGGGCCTTGGGCTCTGCGGGGCACAAGGGAGGCTCCAATGGCAGAGGATTAGGGCCGGGAGCCCAACAGGCCTCCCGGTGCCTAAGTGGACAGGGAAGGCACTGGCCCCATTCCTTCGTGCCCCTCCCCCACCATCTCCCGCAGGGTCTCCCCCATCGCCACTGGACACCTAACTGTGGGGGGTCCTGCTGGGTGTAGGAACTCCTCCCCTCCCCCAGCCACCCCTCTGGGGTGCTGGTCCCAGAGGTCCGGCCTTTACTTTTGCTCCCCCTTCCCCTCCTCCCACTCCCTCAGGACCCGTATGGCTGGAGGGGGCCTAGGTGGGCAGAGAATCAGGCCCGGGATCTCAGCAGGTTCCTGGGGGCCCAAGTGGGCAGGGGAAGCATGGCAACTCTCCCTTTTGATACTCTGCCCTCCCAGTGGTTCCCCAATTTCCCCCTTCGGGCGTGGGAATCCCTTGCCCTCCCCCAGCCGCCCCTCAGGGGCGCCAGTCTTGTCCGGCCTCCGCTTCTCCTCCCCCTTCGCTCCCCCGATGCCCCACGTGCTACCCAGCTGCTGGGGGTTCCTCCCATCCCCTTAGGTGTCTGTGGTCCCCCACTGGTGCCTGGTAGGTGCCCTAATTGTGAGGAGACGTGCATTCTGCATCCTCCTAGTATGCTGTCTTGACCCGGCCCCCACTTTTTTTTATAAAGTTTTTTTGGCTGCATTGGGTCTTCGTTGCTTTGTGCGGGCATTCTCTAGTTGTGGCGAGCAGGGGCTACTCTTTGTTGCAGTGCTTGAGCTCATTGTGGTGGCTTCTCTTGTTGCAGAGCATGGGTTCTAGGCGTGCAGGCTTCAGTAGTTGCAGCACAGAGCTCAGTAGTTTTGGCGCACGGGCTTAGTTGCTCTGCGGCATGTGGTATCTTCCCGGACCAGGGATCGAACCCGTGTCCCCTGCATTGGTAGGCGGATTCTCAACCACTGTGCCACCAGGGAAGTCCCTCATAGATTCTTAGAAGTGGGGGGCCTCAGGAGTCATCTAGGCCTTTCCAACCCCCATCACTGACCAGAAACCTCTGTGCCATCAATTGACCAGAGTGTTTATAGACCTCTGCTGGAACAGGTTATCTCTGAGGCCCTTTGAGGCTATTGGGCTCTTGTATCGTCAGCTTTAATTGTTGGAAAAATCCTTTCTCATACTGAGTTGAAATGTGCCCTGTGTAACTTCTGCCCTTTGGTCCTTGTACTGCCCTCTGAAGAAATGTTGGCTGAATTTATTCCCACATGGCACCCCTTCAGATACTTGAAGCTACTGTGGCCCTAGTTAAGTCTTTTTTCTCTTTTCCAAATCTACAGATCCCTTTCTTGCTTCCTGTGGAAAATAGTCCTGAACTGTTCTAGTCATTTTCTCCCATGGAACAGCTTCGGTTGGCAGGTCCTGTTTAGAGTATGGTACTCAGAATGGGACACTATTCACAGACCAGGACAGACAATAGTGGGGCTACGTACTGCCTTCCTCTAATCTGGATACTATGCTGCTATTTGTTTCTATGGATATTGGTCCCAAATTTTCTCAGTCTTTTGGTGTGTGTGTGTGTGTGTGTGTGTGTGTGTGTGTGTGTGTGTATATATTTTTTGATTAATTTATTTTAAAAATAAATTTATTTATTTATTTATTTTTAGCTGTGTTGGGTCTTCGTTGCTGCATGCAGGCTTTCTCTAGTTGCAGTAAGCAGGGGCTACTCTTCGTTGCGGTGCGTGGGCTTCTCATTGTGGTGACTTCTCATCGCGGAGCACGGGCTCTAGGCGTGTGGGCTTCAGTAGTTGTGGCATGCGGCTCAGTAGTTGTGTCTCACGGGCTCTAGAGCACAGGCTCAGTAGTTGTGGCGCACAGGCTTAGATGCTCCACGTCATGTGGGATCTTCCCGGACCAGGGCTCGAACCCGTGTCCCCTGCATTGGCAGGTGGATTCTCAACCACTGCACCACCAGGGAAGCCCCTTGGTATATATTTTAATACATTGTGTTTGATCATTTAACTGAAAAGCATATTTGATGTTATCTAAGATGTTTGGTACTACCCATTTTGGTATTTCTATCAGTGTTTCATTTCATTAAAGACTTGCTTTTATGTTAATTTAAGCTTATCTTTTCATATTCATTTTTTATCATTTTTAAGATGGTATTACTTTGCTAAGATTTGTGAGGTTTTGTTTGATAATATCTTATACTGCTATTTGGATCATTTAATTGGTGCTCTTTTTTTCCAGTTACCATATGTAACTGAATCAATATCTTTCTAGATCCATATGTTAAACTGCTGCTTGATGCCATGAAGCATTCGGGTTGGTAAGTGAATCTTTTTGAAGGGCTGCTCTATATTCTGGCTGCTGAAAACAAAAAATCCCCACCCAGACTGGAAGTACTTCAGATGTTTCACTTCAGGCCACAAAGCCCTTTCCATATGGTAGGTGGTGGTGGTTGGCTGCACTCTCTCCAGGCAGGCCTTGTTCTCTCTGTACCTCTTCAGCCCTAACTCCACATCTCTGGCTCTACTATTCACCTCAGGTATTTAGTAAAGACGATACTTAAAATCTTACTTGTAAGTAATCACCAAACCTGGTTTTTCCACTATGCCAGTCCCAGCATTATCCTTAATGGAGAAGAAATCTCAGCTTGTTATGCATGTAGAAGCCTTCCAGGTGTTGTTTAACTTTGAGGAGATCGGAAGAAGTGATTTCTGAGGTCCACTTCTTAACATTCTGGCCCAAGGGCAGAAACTCCAGCATATTTCCAATATGGTCTTAATGAGTTGATCAAATTCTTTATGGAATCATAGCATAGAATTTGAACTGGGATAGATTTTGCAGAGATAGTTTCCTTATTTACAGATGAGAGAACTGAGTCCTGAAGGTGTTGAGTTGCTTTCCCAAGGTGTCCTATGTGATAGTGATGGAGAGATGTGTCATCTGGGTCTCCTGGCCCAGGTCTGTTTCCCCTGTGCCCCATGCATACTACTTCTGGACGTAGTCTTTTTAATCCATTCTTACCTTCCAGCGCTGTTAACAAAGAAAGACACTTTTCTTGTGAAGATTGTAATGGAAATGTCAGTGGAGGTTTTGATGCTTCAGTGTCTCAGGTAGGCGGTCTACCAAGCTGTCTTCTTTCCTCCAGTTCTCTCTCCTGATGTTTGCTGATTGCCTTCTACGTGCTGGGCATTCCATTTGGTAGACTTTGTGTAGAATTCAAAAAATGAGTTAATTGTGGTCCTTACTCTTAAGGTCCTTACTTCTCACAGGGGAGACAAGACAGGAACGCAGAGACAATGATAAAATTTGAGGCGGGTTAAACTCTTTGAGGTGGGTGTGGTTACCACAATGGGACAGTGATGTGATTGACTGAAAGATGCCAGCAGATTCAGCTAGAGGATGTAAAGGCTCTTCAGGGGCAAAGAAGACAAAGACTGTTGCCAAAAGCAGGGGGAGCACGAGCAAAGGTGACATGTTGAGAAAGCACAAGGTGTATTTGGGGAATGGCATGTTGTCTAGTTCAGCTGTAGGGCAGGAATGCATGGGGAATGAGGAGAAATAGGATTGGAAAGAAAGATAGGCTATATGGTGGGAGGCTTTGAATGTCAAGATAGAGTTTCACCTTTACACGGTGAGAAGTGATAGCTCTTTGAGAATTTTTGATGAGGAGAGTGAGTTTTCTCACCTGTAAAATATGGGTAATGATTGTATTTATCTTATAGAATGGTTATGAGAATTAAATGCAATTTCTCTTGTAAACTACTTATCATAGTAAGCAGAGCACTTAAGTCAATAAATGTTATAAGTTTTAAGTCAATGGGGGGTTTTGACAGTCGTGAGGTGGTAGATGGATGTGTCATGTGATATGAGGGTAGATAAAAGTGTTGTAAGTCACTGTTTCCATCATGAATGTGTGACACATTGACGTACATTTAATTGTTTCCTGCTAGGGAATTTTATATGTATTTGAGTTATTTATAGCTGTTTCATGGTAATCATGGGAAAGAGCAACATAGGAGAGGGGTGAGGTGTCTGAGTTTTGGAGTCACATAGACTTTGAGTTCAAATCCTAGTTCCCCTGCTTATTAGCTGTGGGGCTTGGGCAAGTTATTCGTTTTATTCTCATTTGTAAATTGATAATCGCAACACGTATAGCTCCCAAGATGAGTCTTGGTAAGTTCATCCTCTTTGGGGGTTAGAGTGAATCTAACGTTTTGAATCTTCATCTTATTTCTCAGCAGTGTTATACATAGTTGGGCACTCTTTTTTTTTTTTTTTTTTTTTAATTAAAATTTTTGTTGTGAAGTATCTCATTCATATAGAAGAGTAAAATACCTGTATGAACACTTTCAGTCATAATAGTAAAATGAACATCTATATAACTACCACCCAGATTTGAGAAATAAAACACTGCCAGGACTTCAGAAGCCTGTGTGCCCCTCTTGGGTTACAACCCCCTCCCTTCCTTATTCTGACTTCCGTGATAACCATTCCCTGCTTGTCTGAATGGTTTTGCCATCTGTGTGTACAGTCCAACAATGTGTTTAGTTTCCTCCTTTTAAGCTTTATACTTGGGGTCATGTGTAATACTTTGTCATTTTATGAAATCATACAGTCTTTGTAACTTAATTCTTTCGTTCAACATTGTGAGATTCTTCTGTGTTGTTGTATGCACCTCTGGTTAATTTAGTTTGTGTTGTATATTATTCCATTATATGTCTGTACTAGAGTTTACCCTATCGAGTATCGATTGTTTCCAACTTTATTATTATTATAAACAATGCTGCTGTGAATGTTCTTCACCTTCTCTCCCAGTGCTCGTGGGCAAGAGTTATTCCAAGGTATCTGGCTAGAGTGGAGGTCCTATCACATGCACACACTTGACGTTAACAGCTAATGCCACTTTCTTGCCATGGTTTCCAGTATGCCACACTCTTGTGGTTGCTCCTTTGCTAACTTAGCTTCCTCTACCAGCCCTTAAATGAAGTCCCTTAATCCTTGGTGTTAGAGCCCCTTCTTTTCTACTCTGCATTCTACCAAGGGGATCTCATTTACTTTGCTGGGTCAGAGCTTTCTCTTAAACTCCACATCCATATCGCCAAGTGTTCACTGAACACCTACACTTGGGTGTCCTAAAGGCACCTCAGACGTGCCATGTCCAAGTTCAAATTGATTTTTACGATCCTCCATCCCCACCCAAACTGGTCTTTTAGTTTTGCATATCTCGGTGAACGGTACCACCATCCGTCCTATTACCCATGCCAGAAATTTAGGGATCATCCTTGATACCTCTGATTCCCTTCCCATATTCTGTCCAACACCAAATTTTGTCCCTCCTAAATACCTTTTTAGGCCCCCACCATCCTAGCTCTGGGACTATTATGTCTTGCCTAGAATACTTCATTCGCCTTCAACTAGTCTCTGTGTATCCAGTTTTGATCATCTTTTGTTTATTTTTCCAACTGTGGTCAAAAGGATAAAAACAAAATAAAACACCCCCCGTTTCACTACTCCCTTTCACTGACTTCCCACTGTTGTCAGGATAAAGAGTAATTTGGGCCCTGCCCTATCTCATGCCTACCGCCTCCAACTCTGTGCTTCGTACTACATACAGGCCTGCCGCCGTCAGCTTCTCCAACATTCTTTTCCTTCAACCCTCCCCCTACCCTTTGCCTATGTTGTTCTCTGTCTGGAATGCTCCCTTCCCCTCTCCTCAAATTTAACTCCTGTTCATCCATTAGACCCCAGTTTAAACATTCCTTCTGCAGAAAAGCCTTTCCCAACCCTGCAGACCAGGTCAGGCACTCTCATTGTATGTACTCGTGACAACCTGGGTTTTTCTTCATGACAACTGTCACTGCATGTGTTTAAACCTTTTGGTAAATATTTGATTAATTTCTGTCTCCATTAGTAGATTATAAATCTCTAGTAGGTCTTGATAAATATTAGTTGAATAAATGAATGTTGAATGAATGTATATAAAATACCTGGGACATGTCCCAGTGTCTGGCACACAGTAGGCACACAGTAAGTGGGGACTATTATTATTAGGACCCCTCACGTCTTTATTATTCTTATAGGGTCCTGTTCAGTGTGCTGCTGGCTTTTTGCACTTCTTTCTGAAGCTCTTTCTGAGGACTTTTCCTGGCAATTCTAGTAGGATGGGACAGTGTGGTCATTCATTGTTGATTCATTGCTTATTGAGAAACTTGATAAGAAACATTTTACACATATTCTCATTTAATTCTCACAATTCTAAGAGGTAGGTACTCTAAGTCATCTCCTTTTTTATAGTTGAGGAAACTGCGGCACAGAAAGCTTAAGAAACTTGCCCAAGGTCACTGACTTAGTAAGGAGTGGGGCTGGAATTTGAATCTCCCTGCTTCATTCCAGAGTCCACTCTAGGTGGTGTGTGAATAAATGTCCTTAAACTAAGTGCTGTGTAGTCCAGAGAGAGGAGAAGGGAGAAGTTAGCCATTGGGAAGGCTTCATGGAGAATGTATGGTGAAGACCGAGCCTTGATGGAGGGGTGGGTGTTGGGTGGATAGAGTGGGTGAGGCTTTCCAAGCAGTCGAGCCCACTCAGGTGAGAGAGAAGATGGAATCTACGAAGTGAGAGTAGATCTTAGAAATAACCGAACTTTCCTCATTTTGGTGCTTCTTAGATTGTTTTGTGCCAGAATAATATCTGTAATCAGGCGCATATGAACAGAGTGGTCACCCATGAGCTCGTTCATGCATTCGATCATTGTCGAGCTCATGTCGACTGGTTCACCAACGTCAGGCACTTGGCTTGCTCTGAGGTAAGTTTTATTGTAGAAGGTACTTTTTCCCCAAGGACACTCTTGTGCGTTTGAACATTTTATTCAAGGATGATTTATTTAAACGTATTCCTTTTCTTGTCATAATTCCACATTAGTCTTCAGTTTACATTTTTAACTATTGAATACAATTCTTTTAGATACAGCAGGTAGACATTTTTAAGTATCTTTTTAGAATTGTCTTAAATATAACCTTTAAATCCTAATAATAGTGATGACTTTTAATAATAAGCTATTTTTCCTATGGAATAAACTATATAATACAAAAACTTTATAGTTAACGTTTACTGAGGGGCTGTGTGCCAAACCCTAACCCTGTGCTGTTTGTGGACTCTTTTTCTATTTTTGCGGTACGCGGGCCTCTCACTGTTGTGGCCTCTCCCGTTGCGGAGCACAGGCTTCGGACGCGCAGGCTCAGCGGCCATGGCTCACGGGCCCAGCCGCTCCACGGCATGTGGGATCTTCCCGGACCGGGGCACGAACCCGTGTCCCCTGCATCGGCAGGCGGACTCTCAACCACTGTGCCACCAGGGAAGCCCTGTGGACTCTTATTTAATATTCACAACAGCCCATTGAGGTAGATACTGTTATCCCCATTTTATTTCTGTGAAAAGTAAGGCAGTTGTTCAGATACCATACATAGTAAGTGGCAGAGGCAGGATTACAACCAAGGTTCTTGAGTGGCTTGCTGTGCTGCCTTCCATAGGTAAAGTTCCTAGCTTTCCCTAGAGTAAAACAGTTCGTTTCAAAAATACAACATAGGAAGATACTTATTATTAAGTATTTTGGATTGCTGTCAGAAATACACACATATATATGCTCCTAGACAGACATTCGTATTTCATACTTGCATTTCATTAATTGAAGAGTGCAGTGTGCTGAGAAGCTAAAGAAAACTAATATAAATTTCAAGCTTATACTTTATAACTTAGATTATTTTCTCTTTCCCTTGAAATTAATAAGTAGCCTCACTGCATCTGTTTATAACTCATATTATTTGAAAAGAAGACCGAAATCTGAGCTTTTAAATATTTCTCTCTCTTGGGTGTCATGAGAATTAATGCCTGTTAGCTAGTTAAAGTGTGTTAAGTGCTTTGAGCTCCTCGGAGGAATGAAGCCATGTTATTATAGAAGTAACAAGAAGTGGACCATTCTGATTGCAGTGAATGAGCAAAAACGTGGCCAGGTTGGCTGTAGAATCCATGTGGGTAATTCCATGACTTTTTCACCTATTAAAGCTGCTTTTTACCTTAAAGATATAGAAAATACATACTAACTTCAGGCTGTCATGTTCATAGCATGCCCAGTTTGGAATGTTCTTGATTCTCTGTACCACTTAATTTTTCATAGGCCCATCAAGACCCTGGAGGAAGGGCATGAACGTACACGGGTTTAAGGGAAGGTCCAAGAGAGTTTCAGTGATTTGGGCTAGGAGAGCTGGGAGGTTTGTGTGCCTAAAGTGTCTTAGGTACTGATGTATTCAGTTTTTTTTTTTTTTGTGGTACGCGGGCCTCTCACTGTTGTGGCCTCTCCCGTTGTGGAGCACAGGCTCGGGACGCGCAGGCTCAGCGGCCATGGCTTACGGGCCCAGCCGCTACGCAGCATGTGGGATCTTCCCGGACCGGGGCACGAACCCGTGTCCCCTGCATCGGCAGGCGGACTCGCAACCATTGCGCCACCAGGGAAGCCCACTGATGTATTCAGTTTTAAGCTCACATTGAAACTCAGTTTGTAGATCTTTGGAAGAATGCTTTCTTGAAGTCCTTTTGGTAATTTCTAGAAGTGTTTGTATTTTGTAGAGAGCATAATCTTTAACTTTGAGGTCCAACTCTTTGACTTTTGGTTCCAAAAGAAATTAGTTCTGTCTGTAAGACTCTGGTGGAAAGTTTTGAAAATTCCCTTTGAATAGGTGATTGCCCACAGTGTATCTGGCGCTGCCTAGTGTAGCTCATGGATATCTGCTCTTTTTCTTAAGAACTTCTTAAGTCAATAGAGTTAAAAAAAAAAAAATCTTACAGGTACTCTGTTCTCAGAAAAATATACCAATTTTATATTTTACAATTAAAAAATCAGTTGATATAAAGGTATAGAGCACGAGTGCTTATTTTCTTTTTGTTTGCCTTCTGTCTTTGTGATAGGTTCGAGCTGCTAACCTTAGTGGAGACTGCTCACTTTTAAATGAAATATTCAGGTTACATTTTGGATTAAAACGACACCATCAGGTAAAAACTAACATATGAAATCATTTACTGTTAAGAGTGCTATGAGTGGAAATAATGAATAGGAAAATGAGAAGTATATTCAGTATTTGAAATGTGAAAGAACTACTTATGTGAAAGAATACAAAATGTGTATCACTTAAGCCAAATAGACGGAATTCAGTTCTATTTTATAATTATGGGCAAGCTATGTGACTAAGTGAGAGATTTTCACAGTGAAAAGCGCTACGGTCTCACACGTGGGATACTTTTGGATGGGGGTAGATAAGGACTGGAAGTGAAATCACAGCCTGTCTTACTTTTATCCTAACAGTACTGGACTTGTGTTTTGAAACCATCACAGTATTCTCTAGACAAAAAAGTAATACCTGTCAGCACAGAGACTGCACTGCAGTGCATTGTGTATTAGCACACCTTTAAAGGCCGTATGACGTGACAGCAAAGCTTTGGATCAGCACGGACTTGATTATCATGAGCTGAGCTGAGAGATTTTGTAAACAAAACAAAATGAAAACTGTAGGCCAGATCATCCTGCTAGAAAGCTTTTTTGTTGTTTTTGTCTAAAAGAAACACTGTATATTTTTTTATTGGAGTATAGTTGTTTTACAATGTTGTGTTAGTTTCTACTGTACTAGAAAGCTTTTAAGGTCCACGATAGATGGGCATGGGGAGAGGAAGTTTAGAACTGATGGACTGGTGAAGAATGTGAGCAGTTCTGCCCATAGCAACCAAGGGGCTCTGTGTCCACATTTAGGAGAAAGGCTGGTCAGAGCTCTTCTATGGGAAGAGGTTACTGGGCCAGTTTGTCAGGTACATGGGCATCAGGATAGCAGTTTTAACCAGATGCAAAAAGGACAGGCTTGGAACAACAGCAGGAAGGCCCTTGGCTCTCCAGAGAAAAGAGTAACTCAACTCTGGGGAGGAAGGTAGAAGGTCACAGAGAACTACGAAGAGAAATTTTGAACTCAGTGAATGGGAGTTAGTTAGACGGCAAACCTGGGGCCTGGGAAGGGTGCCTACTCTGATAGGGCTGTTACGCTTTCAGCCTGTGCCAAGTCCGCTTAGTGATGTGCCACTGACTTGTGCTGCATGTCTTCCGTGCCCTCCAATCCCTGCTCATCTGGTGAATTCAGCTCAGGCAGCCTTTGAATGGGCGGTGTGTTCTGGCTCTCAGTGGAAGTAGGGTGCACATCAGAACATCCCAGAGAAGAGGCTAATGCAGTTAAGGCATGTCATCCGGAGTCCAGAGTCTTTGAAAGAGAAACCTCTCCTCTTTTTAACTTGGGTAGCAGCGGCAGAAAATGAACAGAACTAGCAATAGGATGGAAAATACGTGGAGGTAGTGGGAGAAGAGTCCTAGAGAACAGAGTGCCTGCTTTTGTACAGTATGTACCCAAGAAAAAAGTTGTTTTTTTTTTCCCCCTGAAAAATTAGGATGCCTTCAAATTTTGTGTGTATGTGTGTAGGTGTGGTTTCCTGTTGCCTCCAGGGGAGATGCTCCTCTCGAAGGAAAAGTTATCTAGCATTCGTCACCTGAAAAGCTAAGGGAGAGAGGCGCACAGGAGTATGTTTCATATTTATTCAAATTAAAAAGCTCAACCAGAACCTTATTTATAGACTTTTTTATGATTTTGCAAAGCTGGAGTTATTGTTTAGCAGATACTGCCTAGAAATTATCATCATTAGGAAAGATGAGAAGAAGGGAGGAGGGGAAGGAGATCTTACTTATACCTAAATAATTTTAGGTTGAGCTAAACATGTTCCATAATTTAATCTTTCTTCTTTGGACTGACAGAAATTAATAAAATAACATGAGAGGAAATTAATTTTGACTGTGGTTCACACATTGTATAAAATGTTACTATTTCATGACAAAATTTTCATATATTAATAAAATTAAAGCCACGTACTTTTCTCCTTAGACTTGTGTGCGAGACAGAGCCATTCGTTCTATCCTGGCTGTTAGGAACATCAGCAAAGAAGTAGCTCAGAAGGCCGTTGATGAAGTTTTTGAATCTTGTTTCAATGACCATGAACCTTTTGGAAGGATCCCTCATAATAAGACTTATGCAAGATATGCTCATAGAGACTTTCAAAACCGGGATCGGTACTACTCAAATATATGAAGACGATGACATTTTATATGGCAGAGCTTCGGTGATCATGAAGAAAGTATGGTTCCCAAGTGGACAAACATAAAACGTAAATGATCAATTAAATACAGAGAAGACACAGAAGATTCTAGCATCAGAAAAAGTAACTGTGGTAAGAAATGAAACTGCCTTAAACTCCAAGGCAAAAATTGTATCTTTGTAGCTAACCATTTGGTAAATAAGGCAAATAAATAGCATTTTTAAATTTTCTACAATGTACTTGTTATTACTTGTGTTTTATTTTTTATGATTGTGATTTGCTTTTATTACATTTTAAAACTTGATTATGAAACCTGTGAAGTATGCCCTTTATGATGTGTATGTCTTCTTTGGAAAAATGTCTATTCAAATCCTCTGCCCATTTTAAAATCAGGTTGTTTATTTTGATATTGAGTTGTATGAGTTCTTTGTATATTTTGGATGGTAACCCCTTATCAGATATTGTTTGCAAATATCTTCTCCCATTCAGTAGGTGGCCCTTGTCATTTTGTTGATGGTTTCTTTCTTTCTTTTTTTTTTTTTTTTTTTTGTGGTACGCGGGCCTCTCACTGTTGTGGCCTCTCCCGTTGCGGAGCGCAGGCTCAGCGGCCATGGCTCACGGGCCCAGCCGCTCCGCGGCATGTGGGATCTTCCCGGACCGGGGCACGAACCCATGTCCCCTGCCTCGGCAGGCGGACTCTCAACCACTGCGCCACCAGGGAAGCCCATCACCTGCATTTTTTTCTCACATTATTTTCTTCTTTCTCTTCCCTGCTGATTTCTGCTTCTAATTTATATAATGCAAGTGTTAGAGTTCCCAAGAGCAGAATTTGGTTCTACAGAAATTACCAAGTAGAATATCTGGGATTTTATGAGGATAATATTTTTTCAACAGGTACCAAAGCTAAGTTAAAAGGGAAAAATTAATCACGTGACATCCTAAGTGTCAAGTGGCAGCTTCTCTGAGTGCTAACTGCGTTCAAACCACCTCACATCTAAGGTGGTAAAATAAGGGGGGAAAGAACTGGGTCAAGGAAACTCTCCTAACATAATGCTTCTTTTTCTGAAGATTAATAAGTCCCAGAGTCCCACAGCAAAGGCCAAAGCTATATGTACGTACCTTTCAAATCTGGATCTGCTGGGTCAAAGCCCGACATGTCTGGAGGGGCCAGGCTGGCCCCTAGAGTGGTCACTTATTAGTAGGAGGCCCTGAGGAGCCTTGTAAGCGTCAAGTGGCTGGACTCAGCATTCACTAATGGAACCATAGCTCCCCCTCATTCTCCCAGCCACAGCCTAAGGAGGAGAATCAATCAGAGGGAAAAAACAGACATTGCATTAATTCAATAAATATTTATTAAGCTCTATCTACTATGTACTTATGTAGGCACTAGGGATACTGAAGTGTCCAACATGGGTTGGATCTTTGTCATCGTGGGGAACAGCTGCACCAGAGAGGAAGTGTGGAGTTGTTTGGGGATATAAAATTTGGCACCTAACCTAGAGAAGTGATATTTAAACTCGAGACCTGAGAGGCTTCCCTGGTGGCACAGTGGTTAAGAATCCGCCTGCCAATGCAGGGGACACGGGTCCAAACCTTGGTCCGGGAAGGTCCCACATGCTGCGGAGCAGCTAAGCCCATGCGCCACGACTGTTGAGCCTGCGCTCTAGAGCGTGCGTGCCACAGCTACTGAATCCCGTGTGCCTAGAGCACATGCTCTGCAACAAGAGAAGCCACCACAATAAGACCGTGCACTGCAACGAAGAGTAGCCCCCGCTCACCGCAGCTAGAGAAAGACCGCGCAGCTACGAAGACCCAGCGCAGCCAAAAAAAAAAAACAACTTGAGATCTGAGTATGAGAAGGAGTTAGCAAGTCAAGGGGGTGGGGAAGGAGACTTCCAGACAAGAGGAGACCCTTTGTGTGAAGGCCTTAGAAGGGGGCAGGGACAGTGAGAGAAGGGTTGTGGAAAGGGATAATGTGGAACAAAGTACCTGGTTCCCAAGGAAGCTGGTACCCAATTCCCAGGGAGAGAAGAAGCTCTGTGACCTGAGTGTCAAATAAAAAAGGTAAGCAGTGGGAAAGAATGAAATATTCTGTAAACGGTTTGGCGAAAACTGGAGACCTGGAAAAAAATTAAGTTAAATGCCTCACTCATTTATACCACAGTAAGTCCCAGAGATATCAAAGATGTTAATAGAAAAGAAAGCCATAAAAATACCAGAACATGGGAGAATTTTTAACATAATCTTAGAATGGGAATGCCTAAAGTGGCATAAAAATTGCAAAACCATAAAACAAGTTATTGATATACTTAACAGCATTTTTTAATCTTCAAAAAATTTAAATATTTTCAACACGGTATCCTGAAAGATGTTATTCATAATAAAGTGATGACCATTTACATCTATATTAAAAAAAAACAAAAATGAGGAAATAACATGAATAGAAAATGCAAGTAGGTGCCTCTTTAAGCATACGACTTATGTGACCTTACTCATAATAAGAAATGTGTAAACTATGGCATACTGTTTTCACCGAAGAGGTTTACAAGGGTGAAATATATGATATACATCAAACTAAAGAGCTCCTGCACAGCAAAGGGAACCATTAACAAAATGAAAGGCAACTTACTGAGTGGGAGAAAATATTTGCAAATCATATACCTGATAAGGGGTTAATACCCCAAATATATCAAGAACTCATATAATTCAATAGTAAAACCCCACAAACAACCTGATTAAAAAAATGGGCAGAGGATCTGAATAGACATTTTTCCAAAGAAGACATATAGATGGCCAACAGGAACATGAAAAGATGCTCCGCATCACTCATCATCATGGAAATGCAAATCAAAACCACAATGAAATTATCACCTTACACCTGTTAAAATGACTATTATAAAAAAGACGAGAAATAATGTGTTGGCGAGCATGTGGAGAAAAAGGAATCCTCATGCTCTGTTGGTGCAGCCACTGTGGAAAACAGTATGGAGGTTTCTCAAAAAATTAAAAATAGAACTACCATATGATCCAGCAGTTCCAATTCTGGGTATTAACCTGAAGAAAACTAAAAGACTAACTTGAAAAGCAGAAACTTACACAACATTGTAAAGCAACTATACTCCAATTAAAAAAAAAAGTTAAAAAAAAAGACATATGCACCCCTACGTTCATTGCAGTATTATTTACAATAGCCAAGATATGGAAACAACCTAAGTGTCCATCGCTGGATGTGGATGAATGGATAAAGGCATTGTGAACAGGTTGATGGCTGCCTGAGGCAGGGGGTGGAGGTGTGGGAGAATGGGTTAAGGGGGTCAAAGAGTGCAAACTTTCAGTTATGAAATAAGTCATGTGGATGTGATGTACAGGATGGTGACTATAGTTAATAATACTGTATTGCATACAGTAGTCCTCCCTTACCTGTGGGGGATATGGTCCAAGACCACCCCCCCATGGATGCCTGAAAACTTGTATAGTACAGAATCCTATATATACTATGTCTTTTCCTATGCATACAGACCTATGATAAAGTTTAATTTATAAATTAGGCACAGTAAAAGGTGGACAATAATAGTAAAATAGAACAATTATAACAATACACTATAATAAACGTTATGCAAATGTGGTTTCCCTCTCAAAATATCGTATTGTATTGATACAAATTTAATGCCTTTCCCATCATAATCAAGCACTTACACATTGTGGCCATAACTTTTGCAGTTTGAGGCATGACAGCAAAACTAGCACAATTTTTTTTTCCTTTTTTCACGATTTGATAGAAGATTTGTTCTCTACAGTGAATCTTAGCAACCTCAACATATGATTTTTTTTTCTTTCCTAATTAAGGTGAAAACTTTCACCTATTCACTTAAAGAAAGTACTTTATGGCTTCAGTTTGGTGGATCTGAATTGCCAGTATCACTACTCTTGCACTTTGGGGCATTATTAAGTAAAAGAAGGGTTATTGACCACAAGCTCTGAGATACCATGATGGTTGACCTGTTAACCAAGTTAGCTAATAAGTGACTAATGGGTGGGATACGATGAGCAAAGGGATGATTCATGCCCCAGACGAATGGATTGGGACAGTGTGAAATTTTGTCACGCTAGTTGTGTCAGTGCACAATTTAAAACTTATGAATTGTTTATTTCTGGAATTTTCCATTTAATATTTTTGGACCATGGTTGACCGCAGGTAACTGAACCACGGATAAGGGGGGACTACTGTATTTGAAAGTTCCTAAGAGAGTAAATCTTTTTTTAAAAAAATATTTTTTTTATTTTTTTGGCTGTTGGGTCTTCGTTGCGGTGCATGGGCTTCTCTCTAGTTGTGGCATGCGTATTTTGTCTCTCTAGTTGTGGTGCTTGGGCTCCAGGGCACACAGACTTAGTTGCTCCGTGGCATGTGGGATCTTAGTTCCCCAACCAGGGATAGAACCCGCGTCCCCTGCATTGGAAGGCGGATTCTTTACCACTGGACCACCAGGGGAGTCCCAGAGAGTAAATCTTAAAAGTTTTCATCACGGGCTTCCCTGGTGGCGCAGTGGTTGAGAGTCTGCCTGCCAATACAGGGGACACGGGTTCGTGCACCGGTCCGGGAGGATCCCACATGCCGCGGAGCGGCTGGGTCCGTGAGCCATGGCCGCTGAGCCTGCGCGTCCCGAGCCTGTGCTCCGCAACGGGAGAGGCCACAGCAGTGGGAGGCCCGCGTACCGGAAAAAAAAAAAAAAAAAAAGTTTTCATCACAAGAAAAATCTTTTTGGTAACTAGGTAAGGTGATGGATGTTAACTAGACTTATTGTGTTGATCATTTTGCAATGTATACAAATGTCAAATTATTATGTTGTACACCTGAAACTGATTAAAAAGTAAATTAAAAAAATATACTCTCAGACATTATTAGGGAGTAATTGACTGTAACCTCTAAGGAGAATAATTTGACAGGTATTATTTAAATACACATACTCTTGATATGGAAAGCTCTCCATGATATATTAAGTGAAAACAGCAGGGCATTGGACAAGGAAAGGAGGAAAGAGACAATATATACATACATACATACATGTTACAGGTTTCTAGAATATCCCTGTATGTAAATACAATGAGCTATAAATAGAAGTCTTCACCAGGGAAGGTGAATTGAATATTGGAGAGAGGGAAGTGTTACTATTCTCTGTGTACACTTTTGAACCTTTTGAATTTTGTACAGGTGCTTGTAGAATAAAAAAATTAAATGCACATTTACTTATTCATCATTTTTTCAAAATTGTTATGTCAGTATAACCAATGTCTTTGTTCTAAGTGTGAGCAAATAGTTGCAGTGTTAACCTCAATGTTGTTAAATATATGATAAATTTATTTTCATATTAGTTTCATTTTTCAAGATATAGTCCCAAGCACACTTTCTTTTTTAAAGTGTCTACCATAAAATTCCCATTTTAATTGGATTCTCTTTCAGTAGTCTTACTGCTGGCATTAGTTATCTGTTATAATGAGGCGTTCCAAATACCTGTTTCCAAAGCTACAATGCATACCAGCTTCACCACAATCTTAAAAGTACTTAGTACAAACCTTGTTTGTTTGTTTGTTTTCATTGTGCTACCATACATATAACATTTGACATCTTAACCATTTTTAAGTGTACAGTTCAGTGGTATTAAGTACATTCATACTGTGCCGCCATCACCATGCTTCATCTCCAGAACTAATTTCATCTTGCAGAATGGAAACTCTATATCCATTAAACAAGTCCCCAACCTTCACTCCCGGACGCCCCCCAGCAACCAACATTCTACTTGCTGTCTCTGTGATTTTGACTACTGTTAAGTACCTCAGAAGTTTGTTGTGAGGATTAGTTTACATATAAAAGACTTGGAAGAATCCCTGGCACATACATTACTAGCTATTGTTATCTAGGTATCACTGTCCAGTAGAATTTTTTTGTGATGATGGAAAAGTTTTTTACCTGAACTATACAATGTGGCATACACTAGACGTATGTGGTTATTCAGTATTGAAATGTGGCTAGTGAGACTGAGGAATGGAATTTTAAATTTTATTTAATTCTGATTAAAAAATTTCAGTCACATGTGACTAGTAACTGCCCTATTGAACAGCAAGAATCTAGAGCTTAGAGGCCAGGCCTGGAGTTACAGGTGGAGTTATCACCTTATGGCTGACAGTTGAAGCCATATGAATGAAGGGCAATAAATGAAAAGGGAAGAGAAGAGGGCCAAGGATTAGAAGGGGGAATACCAGCATCTAAGGTTTTGTCAGAGAAAGAAGACATGAAGAAAATATTGTGAAAAAGAAAAATAGGTGTGGTTCCCTGTAAGAAAAACAAGAGAGTTCCAAGAGGGGGAGTGGTCGCAAGGTTACATACCATTGATTGAGTTAATACAATGAGAACTGAAACTATATCGTTGACCTTACCTGTGTGCTCCAAGTAGGTCTTGTAACTTTGCAGGTAGTCGGTGGGGAGATTGGCTGTCCAGTGGAATCTGAGGCACCATTTGTAATGCTTCTGCCTTCTCTGGTGAATACACGGCAAAGACCTTGTAAAGGCATTGGCTTTGAGTGCTAGAAGAAATATTTCAATATTAATTTCCATGACTAATTCTGGTGAGATTTTAAAGACAACACTATATGCACTGCTTTCTTTCTTTTTTTTTAACATCTTTATTGGAGTATAATTGCTTTACAATGGTGTGTTAGATTCTGCTTTATAACAAAGTGAATCAGTTATACATATACATATGCCCCCATATCTCTTCCCTCTTGCGTCTCCCTCCCCCCCACCCTCCCTATCCCATCCCTCTAGGTGGTCACAAAGCACCAAGCTGATCTCCCTGTGCTGTGCAGCTGCTTCCCACTAGCTATCTATTTTACGTTTGGTAGTGTATATATGTCCATGCCACTCTCTCACTTTGTCCCAGCTTACCCTTCCCCCTCCCCATGTCCTCAAGTCCATTCTCTAGTAGGTCTGTGTCTTTATTCCCGTCTTACCCCTAGGTTCTTCATGACCTTTTTTTTTTCTTAGATTCCATATATATATGTTAGCATACGGTATTTGTTTTTCTCTGACTTACTTCACTCTGTATGACAGACTCTAGGTCTATCCACCTCATTACAAATAGCTCAATTTCGTTTCTTTTTACGGCTGAGTAATACTCCATTGCATACATGTGCCTCATCTTCTTTATCCATTCATCTGTTGATGGACCCTTAGGTTGTTTCCATGTCCTGGCTATTGTAAATAGTGCTGCAGTGAACATTTTGGTACGTGACTCTTTTTGAATTATGGTTTTCTCAGGGTATATGCCCAGTAGTGGGATTGCTGGGTCATATGGTAGTTCTATTTGTAGTTTTTTAAGGCACCCTCCATACTGTTCTCCATAGTGGCTGTATCAATTTACACTCCCACCAACAGTGCAGGAGGGTTCCCTTGTCTCCTGTGCACTGCTTTCTAAACGTAACTCTGTTGGGCTGCACCCTGCCCGCCTTCAAGGCCTGCACTTGCACAGCTTTAAGACCAAAGAAAGAGCCCAGAGTCAGCAACAGAGACATCAGTGATGGGATAGCTTAGACGGCTGAAGCAAGGTCCTGGACTGACACCCCACCGTGTGAGGTGGACAGCGGGCAGGACACGGTGGCAGGCTTCCCTGGGGAGGAGGGGGAAGGGGAGATTGCCAGTTACAGGTTGGGAATTGGGTCAGGTTGGCTCATTAGTTGTCAAGGAAACCAGCAGAGGGGCACGCCCCTCACCACCCCTTTAATCAGAACAGTCACTAGCTGGGCCTGGGGCAAGTGTGTAGGAAGGTCAGTCCTGTGAGTAGGTGTGGGTGAAGCAGGCCCTGGTTAAGCCGGGTGTGTACAGGGAGAAAGAGAGCAGCCGTCCTGAGTGGCCTGACTAGATACTCCACCCCTACATACCCTGTATGACCCTTAAGTATCTCGGTCCAGCCCCTCTTCCATGACATCCCTGGGGTCAGGTATGTAGGGGGCACTGCAACCAGCTGCCACAATACAATACAGACAGCAGCAGCCAAACAGCATCAAGAGTAAGATACCGGGCTTCCCTGGTGGCGCAGTGGTTGAGAGCCCGCCTGCCGATGCAGGAGACACGGGTTCGTGCCCCGGTCCGGGAGGATCCCACATGCCGCGGAGCGGCTGGGCCCGTGAGCCATGGCCGCTGAGCCTGCGCGTCCGGAGCCTGTGCTCCGCAACGGGAGAGGCCACAACAGTGAGAGGCCCGCGTACCGCTCAGAACAGTCATTTGCCAGGATGTGGGTACATTCTGGACCCAGGCGCTTACCAGGTCAACGAAGCGGCAGTGCCCTGTCCAGTAATAAGGAAGGTAAGGCCGCCCCTGGTTTTCACAAACCCAGAGCCACCCCCATGGGGAGGGGAAGGCCTGGCTCTAAAAGAAACATTCTGGTGGCCTCGCCAGGGCTCAGCCGCCCTAGTACACATCTGTCACCCCGTGTTATGTTGCGTGCCATTAGGGGTGGACACATTAGGTCTTTCCAAGCAGAAAATAGTCCCACTAGTTGGACTTCTGTGTCCAGAAGCCAGCCTGTCCCACTCCACACACAGCATAGCCCAGGGAGGGTCACGGGCAGTCAGTTGTACAGTAACGTTTACGGTGGGAGGTCTTTCTGACATGTTGCACGTGGGACTGGAAGCTGGTAAGTCTTTCCCCCCCATGGTCAGTCGTCCCATATAGTCACATTAGCCGGGTCAGTTTTTCATGGAAGTCCAGGGGAGGACAACAATGGTATCTCCCTGTAGACCCAGCAATAAGACTCATTGCACAGTGAGGCCGGTGTGGCTGCTCAGCCCTCGAATAGATTTCCTCTCTCAGGCTAGGGACAAAATGTAAGACATCTAACAGGCACAACACAGGGAGATGATGACAATTAAGCAAAATACAAGCGGTAGCCACATTCTGAGATAATACCACATCCGCCTGTGGTTTCTGTCCTGGTCTGCAATACAGTTCAGAAAACTCAAGTTTTCAGTAACAGAGGACTATGTCTAAAATCATGTGATGGCCACCTCGTTTTACCTTGGATGTCTGAACCACAGCTACTCCATTTTGACTTTCAAACGCATTCCCTTCCGCAATGGCCAAAGCAGATGTAAAATGTATGTCTGAAAGGCCACAAAACAGGCTGCTCTTCTCAGTAAAATTTAAGTTAAACCATGTATAAGCCTCATATACAACCCCATACCTCAATATGTGTAGATTTTACCATCATTTCCCCTTTGGATTGCAAATCTTCCAAGAGAAAGCATTGATGATCAAAATATCCATCCCTCAATGCCGGGGTGCTGGCTCCTACCCCAGGTTCAGATCATGTCCCTCGGTGCTGGACCTCCTTTATTTTCCCCTGGTTATTCACACTGGGGGAAACTTAATCAGATCTTGTGAACAGACTCAGGGGTATGTTAATGGGGAAACACTTTATAGGCCATACATTTTATCACTTATACCAAATTGTTATGCAAGACTTGTACATGTGCTTTTGGCAGCCGACTTAAAAGCGAGCAATGTTACAGACATCATGAGTAGTTACACTGTGTGACAACTTCACTGGATAATCTTTTCCTCCTGAACATCAGGGCAAGTGTGGCTAACACAATAACTTTCATCAATACAGACCTCAATTAACAGAACTAGAATTTAATATCTATTGAAACAATCTTTTTCAATCTAAAATTACTCTCACCTCCACCAAACACAGCCAAATCAAAACTAATTTGTTTGCAAAACAAGTCTGATCAATTGACCACGTAGGCTCCTCCAAAGTGGCTGAGGCAGAGCTCCTCAGAAGGAGTCTCAGGCTGAATTCCCAAAAGGCCTCTCAAGGCTAAGAAAGCCATGCCAAAGACCTACCATCAGGCTCCACCTTGGATTTCTCGGTCCCCAAATATAGAGATTCCTGCACATGCCAGGAGACAGCCTTTCCCTTTCACCTCATAAGGCCGCTCAGAACCTAAGAGTCTCCAATTTCTGGAGGGACCTGTGATCTGAAAAAAAAATCGCACGCTGTGAGAGTTGTGAGTCATTTTATTGGGGGCAAAATGAGGACTATAGCCCTGGAGGCAGCATTTCAGATAGCTCTGAGAAACTGCTCCAAAGAGGTAGGGCGGAAGGTCAGTATATATGTAATTTTGGTGAAGGCGGGGTGCATGCAATCAAGCACACATTTTTGCAGAAGGTTTCTGCTAGGCTCGAGAAGGTTACTGCTAGTCTTGAGGAGCGGACGTCACCATGAAAGACTTCAGTGCTTTTCTAGCTACGAGGAGATGCAAGAATTGGGCTCATAAAATCTTCTCCTGAAAATATCTATCTGAAGGCCTGTTCTGCCAGTTTTTCCCAGAGCACAGAGTGCCTCGTTCCTGATCTCCACCCTGAACTCCTTTCAGGATGTGTTGAAGGTCAGCAGTCATAGCAGCTTGGGATTTAACCCTTGTAGAGGTAGATGGCAGGTGCCAACCTTTAGTTGGCAGACCAGACAGAAAAGTGCTTCAATTTATGAACTAAGAATGCTGCCTGCCATATCAGGGAACAAAAGATGTTGCAGCCTTCAAGCTACCACATTACAGCCGCCCCTATGGTGAGCTCTGACGGAGCACTTCAAGGTGCACCAACGACTGGTGCACCTTGAAGCTCAGGAGGAGAAAACACAGGCTACTGGCCCCAGACAGCCGAGGTGCATATCAAAGAAATGATTTCAATGAGCCCAGACTTTACCTCTTCCCATACATAGAAAAGGGCTAATTTCATTAACTTGAGATGTCTGGTTTTCCTTAATTAACAGTAATCTTTTGATATCCTTACTATATGCCCTTTGTTGCAGAAAGTCCTATATATCCTGGCTTCCCTCTCGCCTCTAACAATTTTCTCAGCATTATCCGAGATGCTGTGTCCAGGCTTGAAGTCCTCTGAATGTCCGCCAACTAAAACAACTCTCAACTTTTAGGTTGCGTGTTTTTTTTCAGTCGACAAATTCTACCCATAGGTGTAGTTTACCAAATTGCTGTAAGTCAAAGCTAACTTGAGGGGAAGGGCTCCCCTCTACCTGGAAAACAGATCAAAACCAGTAACATTCCAAACAAAACCCATAAACATTATAACCATATTCACCAGTAAACAACCCTTTTGTTACCTTTTTATGAAGCCGTTGGGTTTTCCATTAGGATTCTTTAATTTCTTACCCCGTTCAGCTGTATGATCTGAAATTTATCAGAGACCTGTACTTGCCAAAAGGCCTTCCTATGAATCTTCTTGAAGATGAAGCACTTTTGCAGAAGCATCAGAGCACAACAATTACTGCCTATAAATGACAAAATACTTAAAAAGTCACCGTTAAACGCCGGATCACAATGTAATGGATAAACAAACTTGGTTACAATAACTAAATTATGTCTGATTGTAGTCTTAACACTTAAAAACGTTAATCTCTGGCAAAAACCAAGAAGCACGTAATTGTAAATTTCCTGATTGGAAAACTTAATGCTCTAGTCTTCCTCTCCCAAGCAGGCAAAGAGAGACAAACTTAGGCCTGCCCAGCAATTAATGTTCCAATATTTTACCCTATTTGAAATGAACCAGTCAATGAATTCTCTTCATTTAACTTAGTTTAGTTTCAAGTTACCAAAATCTGGAGAGACTCTTTTAGATAGATATTCCCAAAACATAATTATTCCTATATGGTTTTTTAAAAGCCTCTCTCCCTCTTCTTCATTTACTCTTAGAGATCACATGGGATTAAAGTTCCTGAGAACCCAGGTAGATCATCTACATCTCAAAGGCACAAGAAGAGAATACATTGCTTCTAGAGAGCTAGCTTAACCAGTTACAAAAGCCTCACTTTGATACAATAGCAGAACCATCGGGGCCGTTGTTCTCCAGATCTCTCGGCAGCCCCCGTTCATCAAGGACAGCCACCGGGGATTTCCCCCATAACTTTTGGGATCACCCCTGGAACTTCTGGGCACCACGTGTTAGTGGACAGCCCCCCGCAGCTTTCCATTCCCCGTTGTGTATTTCTCAACATCTCGGCACTCGGGAGTTTCCTTGGTCTCCTGGCTGCTCCGCCAGTTGTTGGGCTGCACTTGCCCAGCTTTAAAACCGAAGAAAGAGCCCGGACTCACCAACAGAGACATCAGTGGTTTAATGGATAGGAGAGCTGACAGGTCTGAAGCAGGGTCCTGGAGGGACACCCCACGGCGTGCAGCAGACAGACGGTGAGCAGGACATGGTAGCAGGCTTTCTCCTGGTTGTGGGAAGGGGAGATTGCCAGTTATAGGGGGAATTGATGTCAGGTGGCCTCATTAGTTACCAGGGAAACCTCATTAGTTACCAGGGAAACCAGCAGAGGGACACGCCCCTCAGCACCCCTTTGATCAGAACAATCACTAGCTGAGGCTGGGGCAAGTCCGTAGGAAGGTTCAGTCATGTGCACAGGGTATAGATGAAGCAGGCACTGGTCAAGTAGGGGACGTACAGAGAGCAAGAGAACGGCCATCCTGAGTGGCCTGACCAGACAACCCCATAGAACACTATTAGAAGGCGCTGGAAGATTACTGTGGCTGTTTCCATATTAAAATGTTAATGTGTGAGTCAAATTGATGGGTTTTGAACCTGAAGGATCAGTTTCATTTAATTGTATTAACCAAATTGATTTTTAAACCAGCAGAATTATTTGCAGGGCTCAGGAAGTCATTATGTGCCACCCAAGCCAGATAAATGGGTCACCTTGGGATTTGCAGCTGGAGTTTTCTTTTATGACAATACATTGGGAACCGAGTCATTTGTCCTGAAGAGACTCTCTCAGCAAGGTTCACCAAACCTGTCTTGATTAATTTTTCAAAAGCACAGGAGGAGGTTTACTAATTACACTTTCCAGGGTTGATCTGATCAGCTTCACTTGGTCTCACAATCAGCATATCACGGCTTTAAGCTCCAACAGACTACAATGGTTAAACAAGGTCTCATGGAACTGTGAGCCAAATTCTAAGATGACCTAAACTGGTATGCTTTAAATCACTGCATATTTGAGATGCTGCAAATAAAATGATCTAATGCAAATTCTCATACCTTTTCTGCAAAAGTAGTTAGGGAGCAAACATTAACACCTTTTGGCCAGTGAGAGATGCTGTGACAGAAAACAGGAAGATCACTCAAGTTGATACAATAACCCACTGCAGAACTATTAAGTTTTTTATTTAATTTAAAAAATTTTTAATGTTTATTTTTTTAATTTTTAAATTTTATTTAATTTATTTTTTTATACAGCAGGTTCTTATTAGTCACCCATTTTATACACATCAGTGTATACATGTCAATCCCAATCTCCCAGTTCATCCCACCACCACCACCACCACCCGCCGCCGCTTTCCCCCCTTGGTGTCCCACCTACGTTTGTTCTCTACTTCTGTGTCTCAATTTCTGCCCTGCAAACCGGTTCATCTGTACCATTTTCTAGGTTCCACATGTATGCGTTAATATACGATGTTTGTTTTTCTCTTTCTGACTTACTTCAGTCTGTATGACAGTCTCTAGATGCATCCATGTCTGTGCAAAAGACCCAATTTCGTTCCTTTTTAGGGCTGAGTAATATTCCATTGTATATATGTGCCTCATCTTCTTTATCCATTCGTCTGTTGATGGTCATTTAGGTTGCTTCCATGTCCTGGCTATTGTAAATAGAGCTGCAGTGAACATTGGGGTGCATGTGTCTTTTTGAATTATGGTTTGCTCTGGGTATATGCCCAGTAGTGGGATTGCTGGGTCTTATGGTAGTTCTATTTTTAGTTTTTGAAGGAACCTCCATACTGTTCTCCATAGTGGCTGTACCAATTCACATTCCCACCAACAGTGCAAGAGGGTTCCCTTTTCTCCACACCCTCTCCAGCATTTGTTGTTTGTAGATTTTCTGATGATGCCCATTGTAACTGGTGTGAGTTGACACCTCATTGTAGTTTTGATTTGCATTTCTCTAATAATTAGTGATGTTGAGCAGCTTTTCATGTGCTTCTTGGCCATCTGTATGTCTTCTCTGGAGAAATGTCTATTTAGGTCTTCTGCCCATTTTTGGATTGGGTTGTTTGTTTTTTGATAATTGAGCTGCATGAGCTGCTTGTGTAATTTGGAGATTAATCCTTCGTCAGTTGCTTCGTTTGCAAATATTTTCCCCCATTCCAAGGGTTGTCTTTTCGTCTTGTTTATGGTTTCCTTTGCTGTGCAAAAGCTTTTAAGTTTCATTAGGTCTCATTTGTTTATTTTTGTTTCCATTAGTCTAGGAGGTGGATCAAAAAAGATCTTGCTGTGATTTATGTCAAAGAGTGTTCTTCCTGTGTTTTCCTCTAAGAGTTTTATAGTGTCCGGTCTTACATTCAGGTCTCGAATCCAGAACTATGAAGCTTTTCTCTGAGCTTTCCTCCCTCCTTCATTTCTGTGGCAGTTGTCATTACAGTAATGCAGTTGTAAGTAATCTGCATTTTCAATTCACACAGACATTCTGTAATTCCATATTGAAACAAGTCACCTTTTCTTTTGTGACCTCTCTTAAAATCTTCCTCCTCAAAGTGTGGTCCTTGGCCCAGCAGCAACTACATCAACTGGACAGAGCTAGCTAAAAATGCCCAGATTCTACTAAATCCATCTGCACTGATTCACAGGCAAGTCAAAGGTAAGAAGCACTTTCTGAAGGGACTTGATGGCCTCAGGACAGTGGTTTGCCACCCTGGCTGCATATTAGAATTGCCTGGGCTGCTTTAAAGGCATAAAGTTCCCTGGGATCCCAATCTCAAGGGTCCTGATTTAATTGGTCTACAGGTGGGGCCTGGGTAGCCTTGAGTTTTAAAACTTCCACAGGTGATTCTACTGTGTAGGCTTGAGATTCCCTGCCTTAGAATCGTGTTGCATCTAGGTGCCCTTATTTTCAAATTTACTATTCTGAAAACAAAGCAAAACAAAACATTCTATATGTTTTATATATCAGTAGTACTTTTTGTTGCTGCATAAAAGAAATCCAGGAATTCAGGATTTCTCTCATTCAATCCATTCATTAATTAAATAACTTTTTTTTAAAAAGAACAAATGTTTTCTAAAAAAAGAACAAATGTTTTCAATCTCAGGCCTAGCAGACCCTGCTAATGCAATCTTTTGCTTTAAGCTTTGATATGTTAAAACCTATTCAGTGTCTCACAAATGTGAGGGAAAAACAGAAAACAGGGAGAGAGATGTTTTGCTTCTATTCATTATTATGGCAGGATAAGCACTGCGTATCACAAGAGAAAAGAATTTCAATGATGAAATTCAGAGCACACCTGAAAATAAGTAAGGTCTCCGGATAAATACAGGCAACCCAATTAAATTTGAATTTCAGAAAAACAATGGATTCTTTTCTACTCAATAATTTAGTGTTCTTTAATATATTTAGTATGAGTATGTGTCATGCAAGTACATGGGACATATTTTTATTTGCCAGATTTGGCAGTCCAAAGCAATAGGCCATGTAAAATGAGGCAAAAATTTTATCCATAGTTAATAAAAACGAGAATCTATATGATGTGCCAGCAGGATGCCTACACAAATTGCCTTTTATGGAATATTTTACAATTTAAAGAGAAATAATACAATAATACTCCATGATTACAGCTCAATAGGAAATCTCTAAGTGTTTTTGACCAAGCCTACCTCTTCAGGTGAGGACTGAAAGGTTAAGAAATAATAATTTTAAAAAATTCCATGCACTTTGATTCTATAGTAAGTACCATTCTACTAACACTTTTTTCTAGTTTATGTGTAAAAAAATTGAACCGAAATGAAACATCGCAGGCTCTTAAAAAGAAGGAAAAAAATCCCCCCAAAACACCACTGAGCAATCTGAGTTGTTAGAAAATCTAGCCAGCAGAGGGCGCCAGTGTATCACCGATGAATTTCGAGTCGCAAAAGGCTCATTTTTGCAGTGCCTCGCGCTACTTTGATTTTATTTAAATATTTCAGTCCACTTTGCCATGCAGTGTTGCCATCACAGATTAGAAACCAAATGCAGTGCTAGTGTGCTGTCCAGCACTTGCACTGCCCTAACTGATACATTTCTTTTGCCCAAGATCCTTGGCTGAGAAAAATACTCTTTAGCCCATGTTGGCAATTGGAAGCACTGTGCTTTCGGTTTAGGCTTGAATGCCCGGGTGTCTCTAAGTGTGTGTGATTGTGTGAGTGATCATGGGTCTAATGAACAAAAGCAGCGGCAGGTGGAGGTTTATCAGATGAAGGACATGGAAATCCCAGCTGGGATGGGGGATGGCCACGGCTGGCCTGATTTGACTCCTGAACCAGAGAACGAGTGCACGTGCCACAATTCCGTCCTCACGTGTACACACCTAAAAGGTGTATGCAGGTCTAGTTAAATTCAGGACAATTTCATTTTCCCCCCCAGTACTGCCTGTATGGACAGAGAAGGAGCATTCGTCATGTGCCTGCTTTGCGCTGCTAGGCTTGACCTTTTAAAGATTTGATTTCGTCTCATTTTCATGACAACCCTGTGCGATGGGTGTTATTATCATCTGTTTACAGATTTAAGAAAATAACAATAACAACCGAGGCCGAGAGAAGGGACGTGTTTCCATGGACACTATTCTTGCATACAGTGGGTACTCGTTTAACATTTGTCTAAGGTAGCGTTTCCCAAACTTCGTTGTGAAAGGCACTGGTGCCCTTCAAAGTTTCATAAGTTTTCCTTATTAAACAATTTTGGAAAATATTGCAAACTTTAACCATCTCTTAGAGTTTCACAATGCACAAACATGTTATAAACTTTCTTAAGAACTTCTGTGGCAGAAAAACATCTTTAACCTTGTACACCTCAGGTTTCACAATCTTAATTGATCTAAGGAGCCCTTCTTCTTTCTCCATTTTTTTTTTTTTTTTTTGCGGTACGCGGGCCTCTCACTGTTGTGGCCTTTCCCACACAGGGAAAGGACGCGGAGGCTCCGGACGCGCAGGCTCAGCGGCCATGGCTCACGGGCCCAGCCGCTCCGCGGCATGTGGGATCCTCCTGGACCGGGGCACGAACGCTTGTCCCCTGCATCGGCAGGCGGACTCTCAACCACTGCGCCACCAGGGAAGCCCCTTCCTCCATTTTTAATAGAACAACCATCAGTATTGCAACACAGGTACCTTTTGTGGAACATGTTTAGAGAAATATGGGTCTAATGGGTAAATATATGGAATATCATTCATGGTAGGAATTAAGGGGAGTTAGTTCGTTATTCTTATTATCATCATCAAAAAACATGTATTCAGCCCCTTCTGTTTGCAGGGCATTTGGTTAGGACCCAGAGACATGACACAAATCCTATTGTAGAGGACTTTACAGTTCAGGTGAGGAGGCAAAAATGCCTTTAGTTTGAATGGGAATATAGCTTGAATTCTTGTGATCTTTTTATTTATTTATTATTTTTGGCTGCGTTGGGTCTTCGTTGCTGCTCGCTGGCTTTCTCTAGTTACAGCGAGCAGGGGCTACTTTTCGTTGTGATACATGGGCTTCTCATTGCGGTGGCTTCTCTTGTTGCAGAGCATGGGCTCTAGGCACACGGGCTTCAGCAGTTGTGGTGTGCAGGCTTCAGTAGTTGTGGCTCGCAGGCTCAGTAGTTGTGGCTTGCGGGCTCAGTAGTTGTGGCTTGTGGGCTCTAGAGCGCAGGCTCACTAGTTGTGGCGCACGGGCTTAGTTGCTCTGTGACATGTGGGATCTTCCCGGACTAGGGCTCAAACCCGTGTCCCTTGCATTGGCAGGTGGATTCTTAACCACTGCGCCACCAGGGAAGCCCAATTCTTGTGATCTTATTTTGCCAATTTTTAGAATAGGATAGTGTTAATGGATAACAGGGTTTCCAGTGATTTCTTAATGTGGCATTCTGTTTCATTCCCCTAGCGAACAATTACCATTTTCTTTCATTAATTTAGTATGGCTCAGACGTTTTGAGGATGAGACATTTAAACATTTGATTATGAGTAGATCCTAACAGAAGTCATTAAGAATCATACATCTTTGACATACCCTGGGAAAACAGATGTTCTCCTTTTCACATGCAAGCGCGCACACATGCACACACTCGATTTCATCTCAACAGAGCATCACATCTTCATGTCACTTATTAGCTGAACAAAAGCAAATGAAGGATGTAGATATCTATATCAGGGGATCGGTCAAAGGATCTGGAGTTTAGAGAATAAAAAAATGTCGGTATCTTTCAGTAATTTTGTTGCCTGGCAAGTTGTCAGTAAGCTGGAGATCTCTAGTCTTTCTTCTCCAGAGATGTGAGAGTTCACCCGATCCTGGCACCTTTTCTCTAAGACTCTTTTAAAGCCTTATCAAGCAATGTAGCATACTACCAACAGGGAAGAAATTCATTCATGGTTGCACCATTCACAGAAGAGCTGGAAATGAAATATTCCGTTGTGATTAGATGTGCAAATGGAAATGTGAAAATGATGAAAAATGATCTGGATAATTCTATCTGGAAATTTTCCCGAGGTATTCAGATGCCTATGACAAAAACTGATTTTTCCTTTTTTTTTTTTTTTATGGTACGCGGGCCTCTCACTGCTGTGGCCTCTCCCGTTGCGGAGCACAGGATCCAGACACGCAGGCCCAGCGGCCATGGCTCACAGGCCCAGCCGCTCCGCGGCACACGGGATTCTCCCAGACTGGGGCACGAACCCGTGTCCCCTGCATCGGCAGCCGGACTCTCAACCACTGCGCCACCGGGGAAGCCCTGATTTTTCCTTTTGAATCATCTTATTTAAGCCAGCCCCATGACTTCACCCTGACGTCCTTTTGAAGTAGGCTCCACGTGGAAGGGCTCTGGGTGGACAGTTATGCTTTTGGAAGTACCATGACTTGCAGCTCCATTGAATCAAGTTCATCATCTTGGAGAGAACGGGCAGAGGTTTTCTCTTTGCCTTTACATATCTTAGCAGCCTTATTATCCTATTAAACCACCAGGCCTTATTTATTCAGGTCACAAATAACTGAGCAGTGTAGAAATAATAGGATACTGGTGGCAAATTGTGTTTTTCTGCATCATGACTATAAATAAGTTACCTGAAATAACTTTTCAGAAGCCAATTTCAGTCTAACGGTTTACACCAAAATCCAATGAAAGGAAGTCATTTTTTTACATAATGCAGTCACGATTAAGAATGATAGTTTTCTCTTTACATTGATAACCCCTAATCCTTAATCCTCCTCATGAGATTTGCTTTAATATCTAAAAATACGGACATTTCTGAAAATGGAAATGGAACTTGCAGCGGAGCTACAAACTCACTAGTAATTTCAGAGAACGTCCATGTGGGTCTTTTTCATATGATATTGGAAGTGTCTCACGACCTTATTTGGATCGCATCCTAGGGGAACGAGACACATATCTGACCATATAAACGGGATAATTCATGTCTTGGTCCCAATTGGCACCATTAGTAGGCTTTCTGCCTTTGTTACTCTTTGTTTCATGTAAGTGCACTATGGGGTCAGGGAAGAAGCAGGCCAGTTCATCGTTAAAGCTCTGTTCCCTACATCGAGAAACTGAGAATGCAAAACAAAAGGAGCTGAACTTGAGAGTTGCTGGCTGCCACCTCTCCCAGCATCACTCTTCCAGTCCCAGATCTCATGTGAACTTGTTAGGGCAACTTGGGCAACTCGGGACTCTGTAATCATTTGTTTATAACAGAGATTAATGTTTTTAACCCCTGTAACCCCAGTTGTGGCATGAAATCATCACTTAACCAAAACCTCTTCAATACTTCTATTCATTTCTTTAATGAATATCTATTGAGTACCTGTTTTGTGTCAGGCATCATTCTGGGCACTGGGATACTGGTGAAAATGTTGGATGAAGTCCTAGCTTTCTTAAAGCTTACTTTGCAGTGGGAATAAAGACGATAAGCAAACTAACATTGAGTCTATAAAGAAAATCAGATAGGATAAATGTGGTTGAGAGTGATAGGTGTGAGATGAGAAAAGGCCTCTCTGAGGGAGTGTTGAAGGAGATGGAGTCAGGTGGGGAAGGAGAAGAGCATCCCAAGCATTGGACACAGCAAGTGCAAAGGTCCTGAGGCAGTGCAAGGCTCTGGAAGGAGCTCTTGTAGCTGGAGCCTAGTGAGCAAGGGAGGGAGAATGGAAGATGGGGAAGGAGGGGCAGGCAGGGACTGGGCTATGAGGGATCTTGTAAGGCTCTGGTGAGGAGTTTGGATTTTATTCCATGTGTAGTCAGAAGCTGTTGAAGGGTTAAAAAAATCATTCTAGCTAGAAGAATGACTGTGAAAATGGCAAGAATGGGATCAGGAAGACACTTTGGGCTATTTCAGGTACGTCCAGGGGCTTAGGACTCAGGTGGAAATAGAAGTGGTTGATAACAAAATATATTTTGGAGAAAGAGACAATAGGATATATTGATGGATTAGATGTGGGCGTGAAGGAAAAAGAGGTATTTGTCCTGAGCAACCGACTGAGGTGGGAAAGAAGAGTTGTAGAGGGTGGAAATTAAGAGTTTGATTTGGACTTGGTTAGTTTCAGATGCTTATTGGACATCAAAACACTGAGATCAGATAAGTCAGAGCTGCAGATATAAATTTGGGCATCATTTGCCTATAGATGGTATTTGAAGACCAGAGACTGGACCAGCTGATCCCAGGGGAGAGTATAGATCTGAGAGAAGATGGTCAAGAACTGCGTCCTAGGTCACACCAATATAGAGGTTGGGAAAAGGAGGAAGAACCAGCATGGTGGGTGGAAAGCCGGAGAGGTGAGGTGTTATGGAAACTAAAAGAAAAAGAGGTTTTAGGGAGGAAGTGTCTACCACTGCTGAGAGATACAGTAAGACGAGAACAGAGAGGTGGGCCTTAGATTTGTCTCTTAAAGGTTGTAGGTGACCTTGAGCAGAGTGAGGCCCTTGCCCAGGATGACAAAGAGGATGAGACTCAATGTTTGTCTTCAAAGAACTGACAGTGTAGCCACGGAGACAAAGCCAGTGGTTTGTCTGCATTATGGCCGCACTTCCCTTCTCAGAGGACCTGTGTTACTGTGGAAACCCAGAGTTGCTCTAGAATAATATCCTCTCTAGATTTAAGGGCCAGTAAACGTCTGGTAGTCTGAACTGCCACCTTATGCCTTCTTGATGGGCAGCCAGATGTCGACATTTGCACAAACCTTTCCAGGGATAGAAGTTCATCTTATAAGAGAGTCCATTCTGTAGTGGCATGGCTTTGGTCTTTTTGAGAACATGGGTGATTTATTATGCCAGGATTTTAAGTTTTATTGAAGTTTCAGGTGTACAGCATTATAATTTGACATCTGCATATGCTACTAAGTGATCACGGAGTAGTTACAGGTCTAGTTACCATCCATCACCATGCAGTTGACCCCCTTCACCCATTTCACCTGTGCCAGGATGTTTTCATGTATGTCTATACATTGTCTATACTTATTGTTTCTCCCTTTTCTCCTCCTCCTGTGTGTGTGTGTGGGCGGGGGGAAGTGGGGAGTGGAAAGAGCACCTTCTGAGATGCTATCTTGGCCCTGGCGCCCGCTAGCTGTCCAATTTTAGGCGAGTTGTTTTATTTTTTGGGTATTAGTCTCTTGATTAGTAAAGTGGGGACAACACCACATATTCCATGGGGCTATTATGGGGTAGGGTGGGATGACCTGTGTAAAACACTCACCAGGTGCCTGGTTAAAGGCAGGTGTCAGCAGGTGTGCATCATTCTCCCACGGGGAGAATCCCGCAGGGATGTGGCTTGAACCCAGATTGCTTGGGTTTGAATTCCAGCTCCATCCTTGTCAGCTGAATAGACTTGGGCAATTTCCTTAATCTCTCTGTGCCTTGCTTCCTCCTTTGAGGAATGGGTACATCCTAGTACTGACATGCTTGGGTGAGGATTAAATGAAATAGTTCTGATAAAGTTCTTGAGACAGTGCCTGGCACATCGTCAGCATCCTGCAAATATTTGCTTATTACGAGGACCGTCTTTGAAGCCCTTGCAGTGCCTGGTCTGAGTACAGTTGCCCTAAAGGCTCTAGTGTGTGGAATGGCTGAACAAAGTGACCAGATAGAGAAGGTGGGTCACTACCTAGAACGGGTAAGCAGATCACAGATAATATGATTTTAGATGATCCTTTAAAAATTAAAATTTCAGAAGTTACACACAAAAACATTCTTATTGTAAAAAATTCAAGAAATGTAGAATTTTATCAAGAAGAAAAAGGCTCAGTTCATAGTCTTTCTCCTTCCCAGATCCTCACCTTCTCATATTATTTTCCAAATTTGTAGCTTACTGTTTGTAGTTCAGGTGTGTGTCCTCAGGCCCATAAGTTGAAAAACAAAATCTACTACCCACTCACCAGAAATGTCAGAGATGAATCAAGCAATTAGAATTAATTAGAAATTAATTCTAAGCTAAGTTAGAAACTTACTACAAACCACTTGTTTTAAAAATAATTGCTTTATGCCTGAATTAAACCTTTTGTTTCCTCTTTCAAGATGATGTGTGCAGGGCTTCCCTGGTGGCGCAGTGGTTGGGAGTCCGCCTGCCGATGCAGGGGACACGGGTTCACGCCCCGGTCTGGGAAGATCCCACGTGCCGCGGAGCAGCTGGGCCCGTGAGCCATGGCCGCTGGGCCTGCGCATCCGGAGCCTGTGCTCCGCAACGGGAGAGGCCACAGCAGTGAGAGGCCCACGTACCGCAAAAAAAAAAAAGATGATGTGTGCAGAGTAAAGAGACTGCACTTGAAGGAGTACTTGGAAACAATGGGAAGAGGTGTCTTTTTCAAAAATTCTCTCCCATGACTCTCTCCTATGCTATTTTCCTATTAGAGCTGAATTTCTTGGAGTTAAGATATTATTGCCAGAAAGCCCCTGTAAAGTTGCAGGTGAGCACAGTTCCTCAACAAGGCCGCTTATGGGGAGGTAGGGCCCTGAGAATCCCGGGATGCTCTGTCCATGTCAGAGTTTGGCCTTGGGCTCGTCCTGCTCAAGGAATCGGAGACCTAGCTCTGACTTGGAAGCTTGAACCCTCTTGCTTGCTACTCCTTGATTTTGTCATGCTCTGGTTCTTCAATGAATGTTCCTCTCTTCAGACTCCTTTTATATTTTGAAAAAACAGTAGGAGGAGCTCTTTAAATGGGCTGAGGCTGTATCCTTTCATAATAAATTTTTATTTCTAAGGCACTGTGCACAGACCCAGAGGCATTTTGCTGTGGTCAGTTTTTATCTCTTTTTAAAAAATAAATAGAAAGGGCCACATGAATTTTTATCAAATCATTGATCTAAAAACAAAGCCCATGATAACAGAATGTTGTCCCGTATTTTCTAATAATGCTTTATCGCTAACATTTTCTTATTATCCTAAAAACGACTTACTTTTCTCCTGATTTTATGATAATTTAAAACCATTGGTTGGAACATTATTATAGCTGTTTTAGATCTGATGATTTATTTTGGGACTGGAGTCACATCTTTTGGAAAAACATGATTTTATATTCATAGATGTTGTTGGTTTCCTAACCAAATCTTTTAATTTTTTTTGTGTGTGTGTGTGGTACGCGGGCCTCTCACTGTTGTGGCCTCTCCCGTTGCAGAGCACAGGCTCCGGACGCGCAGGCTCAGCGGCCATGGCTCATGGGCCCAGCCGCTCCGCGGCATGTGGGATCCTCCCAGACTGGGGCACGAACCCGCGTCCCCTGCATCGGCAAGCGGACTCTCAACCACTGCGCCAGCAGGGAAGCCCAATCTTTTGATTTTTTATAATATTTTAATTCTTTTATTTGCCTAAATGTTCAATTCATCAATAAACCAAGGCTTAGTGCTTAAGTGTCCTTGTATTTAGGACAATAAATTTCGTATTGATAATTCAGGGATTCCCCATCTAGTTGATCATAATAAATGTGAATCCTCCCTGACTGAAATCTGGGGAGATGCTGCCGCTATGATTCCCTCCCTCTCCGAGGCCAGTATTTTCTGTGGAAGTTAGTAGCTATTAAATCCCACCCCTGTGAGCACTCCTGTCTTTTCAAATGATGATGATGTTTTGATGGAATAAAGGGCGGTTCTCACAAAGAAGTGTCACTGGAAAAGAAGTTCATTCATTCAGTTATGTATCAATGAACAAACATCTGTTAAGAACTGGGCACCACACTAAGTCATAGCTGTCTTAGCTCAGGTTCCCCCCAAAAGCAGAAGCTTTATTTTGGGAAATAAACAAGAGGGGGAACTGGAAGCAATGAAATAGGAAGGACACAAAGTGTTACTGAACTGACTTACCACTGTGGGCAATGAGGGTTCAATCCCACTGGGCACCCTCTAAGAAGCTGTGTAGGATGCCCCTCAGAATTGCCCACTTGAGATATGGAAGTGGGCAGTAGTCAATCCCTTGAATAAGGATTGTCCTTGGGATGTTAACTCCCTCCACTTCCAAGTCTGTGTAAGAATCAGAACGGCCGAGTGACTCCTGGGGTCCCCTAGCAGAGGCCGAGGCCTCCCAATAGAAAACCAGAGATACTGGTGAAGCTGAGAGACTATGCTGTCCGTTTTCTCCTGCTGGCTGCTGTAGCCCAGGCTGAACTAAAAAGTGGGCCAGGAGACATGAGCTAAGGCAGAAGAGGAGTCTGATAAAACAGTCCACGTGCTCATGAATCTTACTGTGCAGTGGTAGACTTAGACAATAGGCAACTACTAACATACAATGTGACAAGTGATAAGAAAAAAGGGAGAGTTTATCAGCCAGAACTGTGTTGGGCTACATATAACAGAAGCTCAACAGTAGTAGCTTAATCCAATGGAAGTTCACTTTTCTCATGTAACAAGAAGACCAGAGGAAGGCAGCCCAGGGCTGGCACTAATGCTCAAGCAAGTCAAATAGCACCAGGATCCATCTAACTTCCTGCTCTTCCATCCTCAGTGTCTGGCTTCCATTCTCATAGATGCAAGCTGGTTGTTCTACTTCTGGGTGCCCTGTGTTCTAGGCAGGGGGTCAGGACAAAGGTAAATGGTAAGGGCATTGGCCAGCTAAGTCTGTGTTTATCAGGAAAACCATAGCTTTCTGGAAGCCCCACCCAATAAAATTCTACTTCCGTATCATTGAGCAAAGTAGGTCACATGCTCACTCTTAGCTCAAGGGAGTCCAGATGATGAGTATTTTTACATGGACACCTTGTACACTGTACGGAATTGGAGCTCGGTTAGTGAGGAGAGGGGAGAAAGGACACTGAGTAGACAACTTATGGTTTCTGCTTCAGAAATCTAGAGTGCTATGGGACCGTGAAGGAGAGACCCCAAACTTGGACTGGGATGGAGAGAGGGTGGTCAAAGTAGGTCCTTAAAGATGACTCTCAAGCTAGGTCTTGAAAGATAAGCTAGATTAGCCAAGTAGAGAAGATGTGAGCTTGTGTTGGTGTATGGTGGCAGGGGGCAGAGGTGGGGATGAATGGAAGGACAATCTAGACATTACGTAGAAGAATATGGGAATATGAAAGATTATAAGCACCTAAGAATCATTTCAGAGAGATACAACATAGCTAGAAAATAAAGGGCAAATGGGTAGTGGTGAGGTACAATTCTGACAGGTATTCTAGAATCAGTCTAGACTACAATGGACCTTGTAGGCCGTAATAAGGAATTTGGATTTTATATGGAAGGTTATGTGAAGTTGTTGACGTATTTTAAATAGGCAGGTAATGTGAAAGAATTCACAGAAATATTAGCAAGAGGAAAAGAGAGATTTTATTCACTCCTCAAGAGAGGAAAGGGGCCAGATGCATAGAGCGGCGTTGGCACCCAAGGGTGGGGATTTGAGTCTTTTACTGGGCTTCACAGGGTTGAGGTCTACTCTGGTCCACAGCAGTACCTGGGCTGGCTGTGTCTCTATAGGATGTGGTTTTTCGGAGAATAGACTTGCAGTCTTCAGTAATTTTCCAGTTCTTGGGTGTCTGAAAGAGACTTAATAGGGGCCCTTGACAGGTGTTACTCCATTTTGAATCATGTTATATGGCTTACAGGTAATGTTATAAGATCTGTATTTAAAAAAATCAACCTTTGGAGAATGGATTGGGGGACTCAAGGCTGGCAATAATCAAGCACTTGCCATAATCCAAGGAAAAATGGTGTGGACTTGAACTAACAAGGATAGAGAGAAAAGGGCAGGTTCAAGAAATATTTTGGAGACAGAATTGATAGGACTTGGTGGACATCTGTATGATGCAATTTCTCTAATCCAGCAACACAGGAGGAGGAGTAGCTTTTGAGGGTAAGATGATGAATGAACATGCTGAGGTGGAGGCTCCTATGGGACAGTCAGGAGAATGTTGGGACTGGCACCTTTGCAAGATATTTGAGCTGGAATCATAGGTTGGAGGTCATTGGCATATGGGTGTCATTGCCATGACTGAGGTCCTTCAGATAGTGGAGTATAAGAGAGAAATAAGGAAGAAGTGCATGATGGCAGCGCCAAAGGGCACACTGACATTTAGAAGATGGAATGAAGAAGATAAGCCCATAGAGGAGACAGAGAAGGAAGGTGAGAGAGACACAAGTAGCTCCAGGAGAGAGTGATGTACTAACAGCCAGGGAGGGGAGAGATTCAGGGTCTGGTGTAGTGGTGAACAGCATGAACTTCAGAGTCAGGCAGACCTCAGTTGCAGTCCAGATTCTAGCCATTACTAACTATGTGATCTTGAAACCAAGCAGGACTCTGTGGGGCTCCTGGGCCCAGGAGCCTTTTTTGTCCCCCATTTCTTGTAGGTAAGACTCCAGCCTCCATGACCTTCCCTGAGTTCCAAAGGGCAGATTCGACCAGTTGCTAATCAAGGGAGTGGCAGCCAAGAAACCACCTGAGGCGAGATTAAAGGGGACATGGGCTTCCCTGGTGACGCAGTGGTTGAGAGTCCGCCTGCCGATGCAGGGGACACGGGTTCGTGCCCCGGTCCGAGAAGATCCCACACGCCGCGGAGCGGCTGGGCCCGTGAGCCATGGCCGCTGAGCCTGCGCGTCCAGAGCCTGTGCTGCATCCGCAACGGGAGAGGCCACAGCAGTGAGAGGCCCGCGTACCGCAAAAAAAAAAAAAAGGTAAGAGCTCCTACCTCACATGGTTGTTAGGAGCTAATCCATGAGTTAATCCATATAAGGTGCTTATAACAGTGTCGGGAACATACCAGGTGCTCAAAACTCTTGTATTTCTTTCTATATATAATTCTTTCTGTGTAATCGAACACTTTTCCACTTAAAAAAATCTTATATTAATTTTGTTCCCTAAGGGAATTCAGTAGTGATGCAGTCTTTCTCACCCTTGTCCCTCTCAGGACAGTGGCAAGTATAACAGTGATATTTCTTCTGACCCATATGCTCACACCCACTACTACGTACACACACATCACAAAAACACAGTACCCCCTACCCCAGCCGTTACTGAAGCTGTCAGCCTTGAAAAGTTTCTATTCCACCTTTAAAACTGTCAGATATCTTTGTGGTGGTGGCCCAGGGATAGGTCCATTCAAGTGGGAAGCTGACCTTTTGGGCCTGGTCCGAGTCCCTCTGGGGGGTAGGCATTCACGCAAACCCTCAAGAAGCTGGCTGGATGTAGCCAAGTGTGGGAAGGAAGAAATTCCTTCTAATGAGTACCTCCACGGAGCACCTCAACCTGTGGTTTGTGACCACTATTCACTCTCCCATGTATGAAGGGAGGATGGAGCTGAAACTGAGCACCTTTTATTTTCATCAAAGGAATGTGCTTATTAAGTCCTACTGTTTCCTACGATGGTCAACCTGTTTCTCTGGTGTGGCATGCTCACTCCCCTTTCTTCAGCTTACAAATCCTATCTATCCTCTAAAGTCAAGTCTTGAGTGTGAGGGAATAAGTCAAAGAGACTTCTTCCAGGAGAAACAAGGGACCCATCCATGTAGCAGTCACATGGAAGAAGTTCCCCCGAGACAAATGTCGCTTCGTTGAGACAGCCCACACCCTCATAGTAGGACAGGCTGCCCTGTGTTCCAGGGATGTGTGACCTCCCACCACAGAAAGCTTTCTTTCTTGCTCATGCTGGTGGAGCTCTGCCCCTCACAGGCGCTCAGGAACCAGCCTGATGGCAGTTCAGCTTGTCCCAGCAGCGCAGCAGAGACACCAGAGAGCGGCTCGAGGACTGTCGTCTTGTCACCGCCTCAGCCTTCAAGTGACACAAGTCACTTCTCACATTTTATTGGCCGGAACCAGTCACATGGCCCCTTCTAACTGCAAGAGGCCTGGGAAGTATGCTCTTCCGACTGTCCAGGAAGAAAAAGAAATCTGCATATGGGTGAAGAAGGGCGATGTCTATCAAAGCACATACCTATTCAGGTCACCGGGGTTGCTGCTCATAAGTGGAAGAGTGACGTGAAAGGATTGTGGGTTTCACTCTCAGAAACAACAGAGACGTCGTTGAGTCGTTTGGGGGCTGGCAAAGTGTACCTGGATATATCTGGCCTTTGAATAACCCAATCTCACAATCCATGGAAGCCCGAAGCCTCAAACAGATGGCTGAGAACTGTGCTACCAAACAGACTGACTAGGGCTTGCAGCAGAGGAAAATCAGGATCACCATTCACGGCTCATTCACGGGCCACAGGACGAGTTCTGAGCTCCAAAACCAGGGCACCGAGGCATCATTTTTTTGGTTAGTAATTTGTCCTTTACCATAACTTTTGGCTTCACTTGGCAAACAATAACTCTGAGCAATAATAAATCAATCAAGTGTCAGTTGTCCAGTAGTTTAGATTTTGAAATTTAAATGTAGGCAAATGCTAATTTATTCATTTATGCCTGTCTAACTGCTCAGACATGGAAATATACTCTTTCTTATAAACAGAAAATAGCAACCAAAGTGCCCTTGGCAAAGAAGCAGCTCCTCACCTCCCCAAGAGGTAACTTTAAAATAAGACTTGAATTAGCTTTGAATATTTACATTAAAAGTTTTTTTAAAAACAAAGAAAGTTAAAAACATTATTAAAAAATGAACCAGGAATGAAGGAAGTTTGATCAGGTGGGTAGCGTCAGTAGAAAGCATTTGGATAATTTCATTACGTAACTGAGCCAAGAATTCTAGTGGTGTGGAATCTTCAGAGGCAATGTCCTTTCAGAGCAGAATTCCCTGTTCTTTGATGACATGAAGCCTTTCTTTTTGCTTTTAGAGAATGATGGTGAGCATACGCCCTACCCAGTAGGAAACCCAACTGGAGTGATGTGTGAGACCTCCTCCAGTGGGTCGATAAATGATGGTAACACTTTCCTCCAAACTGTTTTTCTTTTAAAATTACCTAGAGGCTGGGACACTAGGGGTCTCGAGAGAGTGTCAAGGGGGTCCATAGACCATTCACTGCTGAAATGACTATGAACCCAATTTCTTTTCTTTCCTCACTTTTAAACATGTGAATTTGGAAGCAGTCTATTCTAGATGAGAATCTGAAGCTGATCCCATGCAAAAATGAGCTGTAACCCCAGCTGACTGCATTTTATGTTTTCACCAGAGCTTTTCCTTTCCATGTGGCTGGCAGAAAGAAGAAAGAATACATTTAACTGAGGCTTAATATTTGCGAATTATCCATTTCAGTATTCTTGCAGACCTAAAAATGTAAACTCAGCAACTGGGTGGGCTGCAGACATCTGGGCTGGCAGGGTTGAACTTGGGTCCAACCAGGCAGAAACGTTGGTCAGTTGAGAGAGATGATGAAGGTTCTGATCTGATGGGCAGGAATGGCCCCAATGGTGAGGAAAGTTTGAACTGGAGATTGAGTTCATAGGTGGCCAGTTCATTAATAGATTATTTCTAGTTCTAACAACTTTTGCTCCTCTTGTAACTGAGGTCTAGAATGAATACTCTGAAAGCGAGGACTCCAGTAGGTCATGATATGTTTGCTCATGTTCCGTTCCAAGGCAAGTCATGTGGCTGTTCCCAAGGTACGTTCCATCTGTGGAGATGGTGGGAGAGGGAGGGAGGGGTTCTGAGCAATGATCTAAACCAGCACGGAAAGCCACAGGTGAGGTGCACGGAAGATGCCCCTCCACCTTCTCTGCAGGGCAGAACATGAGTAGGGGCAAGTCCTGGTGTAGCGGGGGAGGGATGGAGAAAGCCTTTTAGGGGCCCCGCGTGGCCTGGCTGTTCTGTTGAGCTGAGTCTCCACACTACGTATTGGAGACCTGACCAGCACTTGGAGGACCAAACATTTTTAGTCCATATAATAGTTATTAATATGCCAAGGCTGTATTTATGTCAATGAATATCATTTATTGAGCCCCTACTATGTGCCGAGCCTCATGCTTATTTCAGAGGTCAACAAACTTCGTCTGGGGAGGCCAACAAAGTAAATATTTCAGGCTTTGCAGGCCATGAGGTCTCTGCTACAACTATTCGACTCTGCTGTTGTAGTGCGGACGCAGCCTAGACAACACAAAATGAACGAGTGTCGCTGTGTTCCAGTATCACCTCAGTTATGGACTCTGAAATTTGAATTTTACACAATTTTCACATCGTGAAATATTACTATTCTTTTGATTAAAACATTTTTTTAAAATGTAAAAGCCATTCTTACGTTGTGGGCTAAAAAAATAGATGGTGGACCAGATTTAGCTCAGCATCCATAATTGCTTACCCCCTGCTTATTCTCATTAAATCTTCACAATAACCCTCACACAGTAGTTACATTATCCCTTGTTATAGATAAATATTGCAGAAGTTTAGTCCGCTAATCTCTGGCAATCAGATATCACACCAAGAAATTAGTGGGGTTTTTTTGTTTTTGATTAACGACATGTTTGTAAGGTGTCATAGAACAACACGAGTTTCCAGTGTTTTCTGAGGATTTTTTTTTTTTAAGTTTTGTTTTTTGATGTGGACCATTTTTGAAGTCTTTATTGAATTTGTTACAATATTGCTTCTTTTTTTTTTTTTATGTTTTTTTTTTTTTTTGGCCATGAGGCATGTGGGATCTTAGCTCCCCGACCAGGGATCGAACCCGCATCCCCTGCATTGGAAGGCGAAGTCTTAACCACTGGACCTCCAGGGAAGTCCTCTATGAGGATGTTTTAAATGTCACCTATACCACAGAAAGAAAATACATTTATCTTATTTCTCATGATTTTAAGTGCATTGTTGATGCTTAAGTTATTTGACTATGACAGATAACAAATAACTTATTTCAGACGCCTCTTCCATTTAATTATGTTTTGTTTAGTCTAATGTTAAAATGTACTGATTTCTCCTGAATACACTCTGAGGAGAGAGGAGGGTGGTTGTGAGGGATGGCAGGGGATGTCAGTGTAAAATGAAAACTTTGCCATTTTATATGCAGTTAATTGAGAGATGGCTAAATGTAGACAGATATCAATGCATGTGCATGCAAACACATACACTACACACACACACACACACACACACACACTCTCTCTCTCTCCCTTTCCAGAGAAAGAATTCCCTTCCTGAACTTGGTAAAATGTGGAAAGCAAACGAAAGGAGGTTTTCTCTCTTTTACATACTCAGTATAGTACATTACTGATGCCTCAGTGAGTTTAAACAAAACAACTGGACTCATAAGAATGCATACATATTTCCAGCATATTACATTTTATACTGTAATAAAATTCCTTTATAATATGGATTTTTTTGGTTAAATGGGCTTAGATAGAATATAAGCCAAATAATGTTCCTTGAAACACAGTCTCTGCATACAATAAAGATCTGACCCGTCTCAGATATTAGCTGCCAGAATACTCCTACATTAAAAAATTTAAAACTTCAAGCTTAAATAATAGGCAATTAAAAAGTTTCAGAATGCATCCATGGCATATGACAAAGGCATTTAGACCCAAAGGGCCATAGACAAAGACTGAAGAATCTCCTGTGCTAATGAACAACATATCCACAATTTGCATGTTCAAAACAATGTAACTTGCCCAGTATGGCTGTATCTAATTGCATATCACAACATCAGTGGGTAATTGTGCTTTCTGTGAGAAAAATTTGTTCCAAAGTCAAAATGTCATCTTGCTGTCAAATAATCCCACCGATTGCTATAAACAGAGCTGGAGAAACTGCTGTGACTGAGAAGATGTGATGTGAATCTTGCTCGTTACCCGAGACATGACTTCCATTGTAATTATGTACCTATCACAATAGTTTCCTTCTGCCATCTCCTGTTACCTGCTGCCACACACACAACTCATTAGCATTCGGTCAATACAGGACCATCCGTACAGTTAACCTCTGAGCAAAGTGAGGTCGTTACTTCATTATGATGGGTTCTGTAATAACACAACAAATTGCATCATGGATTAATATTTCCCTTTTCTTCATTTATGGCTAAATTAGTAATTAGTCTAACACCTGGCTTCCATTATATTCTTGTTGGTCTGATCTTGTGTTGAGAATTCAATTGGCTTAGGGGAAACTTCAGAACCCTCTTGCCAAGGAAGAGCTACATTCCTCTCTGGCTACATCTACTTTAAAAAAGTAGAAAAGATATTTGGCATCAGGTCCGCTGATGAATATGAAAGTCACTGGTGATATGTTACGAACTGAAGGAACATATGGTCTAGAAAGTCCATTGTGGTCTTTGAAAATTGAGATTGGATTAAACTAGATGAAAGTTCTAACAACTTGTTTATTGCAGTGAGAAACTTGAGTCTGAGTTCATTCTGGTGTTTCTATCCAAAGTACAGATCTAAGGTCTGGGTTTTATTTTCATAGTCCTTTAGTGCAGCATCTCATTCCATTTGGTAAACTGTTGTCAACAGCTGCATTCTATATAAAGAAGTGGTTAGTTGTCCTATAAGAAGTTATTTGACTTTCTAAGTTGAGAATAGAATTATTATATCAAGACACTTTTAAGAAGCAAAGTTCACTTTAAAAAAATATCTCTCACTATAAAGAGTAACAAAAGTCAGGGAGAGGCGGCAAGACAGCTAATGTTTCTGAGAATCTCTATTAACCTTTGGTGCCTATGCCCATTACTGTTTTTTTCTTCCCAACAATTCTGGAATATTGTTTAGAAGTTCTACGATAATTAGTGGACCATTTACAAAGCTTTATTTTATGTTTCTGTGGCTGTCTTTGGAATGAGAGTTTGAGATATGAGAGCAGCAGAAATCACAGATGCAGGCCATCTTTAAAAATAGGTACTTTCTCTGGGGCAAGTACTCTAGTAGATGCTCCAGAAAGTCTTTTTAAACTCTGCAAGGTGGGTGTTATTGTCCCAGTTGGAGATGAGGAAACTGAAGTTTCTAGAGATTAAATGATCTGCTTAAGGTCACACACCCAGAAAGTGATGGAGTCAGAATTTACAACCAGGTCAGCCTGACAGAGAGCCAATGCTCTTTCCATCATGATACATCTCACTGCGCTATTCATTCATAATACATCCAAGTAGAAGAGGACAACAATTGTGTGCTTG